>NW_012116099.1:1345820-1418904 GCF_000951035.1 Colobus angolensis palliatus | reverse complement strand
CTCCCTCCTGCCTTCCTTCCTTCCTTCCTTCCTCCCTCCCTTCCTTCCTTCCTTCCTTCCTCCCTTCCTCCCTTCCTTCTTAGTGTTTATTGAGCCTCTACTCTGCCCTAGGCACTAAGCATAATGGGTAGATGAATAAATGACTTCTCAAATGTGTTCCTTTGTGTGTGAGACAATTTGGTCAGGTGGGCAGAACCAGGATCTGGGAGTCATTACTTCTGCATTCTAGACTTATTTTCATAACGCTAGTGCTCTAAAGTGACCTCTTCTGAGTCTCAGCTGTCAAATGGGGCAGTAACTCTTTCCTCATAATTTCTCACAGTAGTTATGAGGGTAAGATGAGCCTCAGAGGGTCCAGCCTCTCAAGGTTCACCTCTATGGGAAGCTGACATCTCCATGAGTTCAGGAAGCAAGACATTGAGTAGAATCTCAATCCACTTAGAATGAGCTGCTTTGTTCCCTTAGATCCTTTTGTTTTTTTGTGGAATTCTCAAAGAAAAATAATGATTGTAAGAGATGCTGGCGGTAGAGAAGTTAAGCGTGATGTGTAAGAATTTATACTCTGAAATCAGGTAAACCTGGGTTTTAACTTCATCTCTGCCATTTATACCTGGGTGTCTCAAGCAAGCTACTTAACCACTGTGTACCTGAAGTTCCTCTACAGTAAAACAGAGATTAAAGTACTAGTAGAAGGAAGCTAACAAGGATTAAATTAGATAATGCACATTTGATGATGATGACAATGATAGCTCCAAGCACAGTACCTGGCACATGTCACCTTGGTACATGTTAGAACTTGCGTTTGGCTCCGCTGTTTTGCTGATAGCTTCTATCAAAATAACTAGGTTGCTTTTGGGGGGAGCTAGAAGCTTAAGGAGATGGGCAGGGATAGAGACATGATTTCAGGGAGGCAGAATATTACTTTCTCTTATTCCTTAAATAGTATTATGTTTTAGTAGCTAGGAGTGTGAGGAGGTGGTTCCATTTTTATCTTAGCTCAATTCTTAGTTTCTGTTTGAGATTGCTGGGAAAATCGCCTACCTAAAAACAGGGGAGTTGGAGATATGAAGGATTACTTTTTCTTTTCCATTTCTTTCTTTTCTCTTTTATTTATCTATTTTAATTTTTAAAAGATATTTTCCAGATGAACTAAGACAATCTTTATAGAATGTTTCGAATCTTTCTTTTGCCATTCTGAGATACTTTCCCCTAAGTCCAAAACATTTGAACTAAAACTAGAACACTCCAGGCACTCTCTCCAAAAGATCTCATATCTGCATGTCTGAAAAGGACCCCCCAACCTGAATTTTTTCATTTTCAGTGGGAAGTCTGGCATACACCACTTTAGAATGCTTATTCTCTTCACATGGCCAAAGTGTCTTGAAAGATAAGTTGGCATAAAAAGAAGGATGCTAAAACATTCATGAAATATTAGTTGTGCAATAACCACTCCATGAAAGCTATGTGGTGCCTCTGAATTGGCCTGCCCTAAGGCTGTGGGGCTTTTCCTGGGCTTAGTTTACATAGCCCAAGGCATTGATGTGCAGACTCCATTTCCTGCATTTAGCATTAGCAGAGTTAACTTTTTTCCTGGAATTAAATATTCCCTCCTTGAGGATACCTTAATGAGTCTCTTACCAGAATCAGTTGTTCCCTCCCCTATGCACCTAAGGCAAATATGGCCTTGAATTTGCAGAGCTACTTACATATCTGTTTCCCAGCAAGATAGCAATTTACATCTTCCTTCCTTATCCCCAGAGTTAGGCATTCTGTGAATATTTGTCGAAATGCATTCACCAAAAGAGAGTTCCTAACTCCAGGCTGAGAACAAAGTGCTACATGATTTCTAACCTTTTCAACTATCTATGGCATTCATTTTTTCTGAACTTTCTCCACTCACCTCTGTGTAGTTTTACATTACCCTTGAAATGCTGATAATGATGACTATTAAAAAGCAAGGCCCCACTCCTAACCACGGCTACACCCTGGAGTCTATTAAGGATGGTGTACAGTTGTATATGCCACTGAAAGTGAGATTGTTTGCCTTAGGGAGACTTCACAAGTTTAGTAACCTTTCCTGTCTTTGAGACTGAATTTCAATAAGGATTCAGCTCAATTCAAATTATATGGCACTGTCAAACCTTGGGATCATGAGTAAGATCCTGGTACTTCAATCCTCAGGTTTTCCAAATGATTTCTGCCCTTGATGAATATTTAATACAGATTCTCTTTAGAGAACACCCTTTTTGATTGAAAAGCAGAATATCATCTAAATAACCAATGTCCTAGACATCAGGATGTTTGACCACAAATATAAAATAACCCAGGAGGAAGTAAGAGCAAATCAACCTACTCTAATAACACTTCGCTCACAATTTCCTAAGCATGGAAAGTCTAATAACCTCCTCTCATTTATTAGAGGCAGGAGATAGCTTCCATTTCTTTTGCTCCTTGTTCTAAGATGTAGCTTCATGCTTGATTGAAAACTGCTTTAGAAGAAACAAAAACATACGATTCAAGAATCCTACTTCAACCAATAAGCTTTTGAGAGATTTTCCCCTAGAATAAATTAGAGCAGATACTCATTTTTGAAGACTGGCCGACATGGTTTGCAGTTCAAGAAGATACATGAAAAAGTGACCATGTCTCAGAGTCTTGATGTATAAGGGATCAGTTCAAGGTGTGCGTTCTGACTCATTTGTTCTGCTCCTTTCCACGGTCTAGGCAGCATTTCAACATTGCACAGGCAGGCAAATTATTGATAGTTCTGATATTTCAGAAACTTACATCAGATGTGCACACACGCAAGCAAAAAAAGAAAAACGAGATCGGAGGCTATGGTTGAAAGTCATAAGGATGTATTATGATAATGTAATAATACACAATCAAATAAATATCTCAGTTGACTTCTGGGCTCCCTTCAGGTTAACATCAGAGCTCATGTAGGCATATCACTAAGATGTGCTTCTTTCATTTTTTTCCACCTGAAAACTTGAGAGAGAGTAAGTCCATGCTAAGAGCCTTGCCTGCACTCCTAGATTTAGAATATCTACCTCCTTCTTTGTCAAGTATTTCTGCATGAGCGGAAGCGTTCCCAGGACAGTGCAGATAAAACATTGCTGTTCGCTTAGACAGAACGCTGCTTCCCTGTGCTGAGGGCTTGCTTTGCTAGGGCTGCCTTCCCGTGTGGCCCATTTGTGCCACATTGCAGGCTCGAATTATCATTTTGAGGGATAACAGATTTTGTTATGTATGCCCTACTCTCCCACCCCCTGCCCCACCCACTTCCCCAGCTTCCTAGGGAGTGCATGCTTGCCACCTCCTTCCCACTCCTCCAGTGGCAATTCACATCTAGCCATATCTCATTCCTAGGTGAGAAGCTGAAGTCACAGAAATAAGAGAAGGAAGACATTGCCTCCTGGAGTGTGAGAGGCGGCTGCCTTTCCTTTTACCCTTTGTAAAATTTATCTTTTCTTCCCTTTCATGTTGTTGCATGAGGGGAGTAGGCTCATTTAATCATTCTGCCAGAGAAAGCCCAAGATCTCTAAAAATGATAATCACACATGAATCTATACACTGATAAGTAGTTTCAAAGCACAGCTAAAATAGCATCTCACTGAATAAAAACTGTTAGGCTTGTTTTATTAGGTTAAGATAAATATAGTCCAACCCATTCTTTTTCCACTTCATCTCTCCCTTTGGGCAAGTTCAATTAATCCATTTATTCTGCTGGCCGACTGCTGTACTACCAAATTGGAATGAGTGAGGTTTATGATTCCAAGTGCCCTTTTGATTCCATTATTACTGTCTGCCCCATTTTACCCATTTAAAAATAGTTTGGGATTCATTAATCCTGCCTCGCAAATGGATGCTTAATCCAGGCAGGAATATAAAAAAGCTTCTGTATTTATATTATTGGACTTGATATTTCCCTTTCTTAAAGGCCTTTCCTATTTTTTTCATAAATTTTAGTGCTTAACCTCAAATAGAACAATTTCTTAAAATGATATACCTATATGCATTACATATTTTTAAAAGTCATATATGTGGCTAAAGTTAGAACAGAATCTCAAGATTAGATGTAATTTATAGGCACCAAAATAATTACAAATAATATTTTATGTAGATAATTCCTTTGTATATTAAAAATTGCTCTGATTTGCTTAAAGTGATACAATCTTTTGTGATTTCTTGAGAGCACTGACTTGGAAGTTCTATTCTTCTCTGCTTCCCAGACTACAGAGGTGGCTTGGACTGGGAAGGAGGGTGAAGGTGCCTTCATGGCTATCTGGCAACTTAAATACAGCATCTCCCTCATTCTGAGCCTTTCTGATAGGCTACTTTCACACTGGAATCTACGGAATCATGACCTAAGGAAACATAATAGCAAGTAGGAAAGGATATATCAGCATAAGGGATTTGTTTATTTATCTTAAAATACTGTCACTTCTTACCTCTTCAACCAGTTGCAGCATACGACGGGTGCTTTCCAGCGACTAAGATTAAAAAAACAAACAAACATAAGCTTTATGAGTGCAGGATCCAGAGGTCTTGGAAAGTCAGAAATACTGTATTTACTTGAGAAACATAAAGGGTCTCTATCACATATTCTTTTCAGTTGGCAAGTGAAACACAAAATGTCATTACGTTTTCAAACTCTTTCCTATCAGGCTTTTTACATGATCAAATTCCCTAAAGCAATTACATTAAAGCTTATCTTCATAAAATCAAAACCATATGAAGCTGATCTTGATATCAAAGACAAAGTAATCTGGAGAAGATAATTTTGCATGCTCAGAATGCATGAAAAATTATCTCAAATACTCAGAGGATTAATTTGGCCTCCCTGGGCTAGGAATATTAAATTTTAAACACGAACACAATTTTTCATGAATCGAGATGAATATAACATCAAGTTTCTTACAAAGCTCCTAGAAACACAATTGGAAGTTCTTATCAATACAAATTAAGTTGTCGCCTTAGGGTGAAAAAAATCAAGCATGTTTGAAATGACTAGCCTATAGGAGACAGCTATAAAAATTATCTTCATCCTTAGATAAGAAAAAAATGAGACGGAAAGTCTGAGCTCTGCAACGGTCCCCCGGGCACGGCGTTGTCATTTTTTTTCTCAGTTCTTTTGAAACGACTAGAATCCAACAACCAGTATGATTTCTCAAAGCTTTGCTTTCAAGTGACAAACTTATTTTGAACAAGATTCTGCAGGAACCTGAAGGATATTAACTTCTCTGGAAGACCTGTCAGCTGGCTGCTTTTTGAAACAGAATGGCTGCAAGCAGCAGTCTGCTGGTAAAGGTTTAACTACTGGCTCTCTGGGAAAAATATACGAACACATACATGTATTCAAGGTTATTATTTTACTGATATAAGGGATGAATAGCACAACATTTATAAATAATAATAAAACATACAATACTCTCTTTATTGTAAATTCTGCACAGCCAATTGATTCTCACAGAAAGCTTTTACCGATTTTTGCTGAACTCTTGTATCTGTAGCTAACCATGTGACGAACCAGAGTAGTTCTGACATGAATGTTGGTTGGATATTTTCATTTATGTTAATGAGTAAGAAGAAAATGAAACGATGAAGACATGTGTTGGAAATTTCTTCATTTGTGAATGACAAAAGGGATTTCTTTGCCTTAGAGAATCATAACTTTCAAACACTGGAAGATTTCCTCTTTTTGTGTTATTCATAGTATAATAGCTGCAGACATACATACTTCTAACTTTAATCTGCATTATTAATATTTTCTCCACTTTTTAAAGTCTAGGCAATCAGCAAAACAATAAGTCAAGTCCTGATCTGCAGTATTTGCAGATTCTTTGGTTATAATTACTTTTACTCTGTCTGATTTTTAAATTTTCAAGTATTTTTAGAGATGGGAGTCTCTCTATGTTGCTCAGGCTGATCATGAACTCTTGGCCTATGCGATCCTCCTGCCTCAGCCTCCTAAGTAGCTGAGATCACAAGTGGGAGCCACTGTGCTCAGCTCTGCCTGATTTGAAGCTACAACTTCATATTACTGATCATGAAGTTGGAAAGATACATGGTGACACATTATTATACCTTATTTCCACCCTACAGATACAATGGATGGATCTCAAGATCTTGGATAATAGTAAAATGTGGCAAAATCATTAGGAAGTGATGAGGTTTGAGTATTTATTACTTTTGATTTTAATATAATCTATCTAATTGTCAGTTTATATGATTCAATTTTAATAATGGCTGCATTTAGCAACCAGCTTGCAAAGTTCCTGAAGATGTTAACAATCTGTTCTTAGAACTGAACCTTCTCCAGCATAGCACTGAATGTAAGGCACCCAAAGACATTGCTTTCTTTTCTTAGAGAACCTTGACTTCTCAAGATTTCTAGAAATTGAGAGTTACGGCTAAGGCAATAATTTGTATACAGGTTTTGTAATCAACTCATTCTGGACCACAGAAGGCTTAGGTGTATAGAAAATCAAAGTCATACTACTTTTTCTAAAAGAAATTGAGACATTGAAAGAAAGCCTTTCCTTACCTGAACCCGAAAAAGACAAACCACTCAGGCCTTCATCTTTTGCCTCCCTTCCTAGGTCTCCACTCCTTACCTCATCAGCCAACTGGTCAGCCCTTCGCTGCATCTCCTCCAGCTCGTTGCGCATGTCTGCGTCTTCGGCCATGGTAGCGGTGGGGAGTGGCTGGGCACCTGGGCTGGGGGGTCAGTGACGGGTATGGCTCTGGACCTGGAAAGAAGTAGATTTGAAAATATGAGAGCTTATATATATTCATGTAGGTGTGTGCAAAGACCAGAAAATCTAAATGGCCCATATTCAGTCCACATGACTCAGTTTTCTGATCTGAAAGCCATGCTCAGACAGGGGTCAAGAGAATTGTGCTATTTCTCCAAAAGGTGCCACAAATACCTACTTGCCAATTCTACTGTGGAGATAGACACCTATCTACCTATGAAATATTTCTAAAGAGACAAACTACCCAAGGGTTGGGAATGATGAGGTTGGAGGGGTGTGGTTTGGGGTTAGTGCACTTTTATCATCACATTTATTTATTTATTTAAATAGCTCTATTAAGGTATAAAAGATATACAGGCCACCCCACATATTTCAAGTGTACAACTTGAGAAGTTTTGACATATGTATACACCCAGGAGACCATGACTGCAATCAAAACAATGAACGTAGCCATTATTCCCCCAAATTTCCTACCCACCCAGTGGTCCCTGCCCTATCTCACATGTCTATGCCCAGAAAACTGCTGATCTACTTTCTTTTCTTTTTCTTTTCTTTTTTTTTTGTTTTTTTTTTGTTGTTGTTGTTTGTTTGTTTTTGAGATGGAGTCTCGCTCTGTCGCCCAGGCTGGAGTGCAGTGTCGCGATCTCAGTTCACTGCAAGCTCCGCCTCCCGGGTTCACGTCATTCTCCTGCCTCAGCCTCCCGAGTAGCTGGGTCTACAGGCGCCTGCCACCATGCCCGGCTAATTTTTTGTATTTTTAGTAGAGACGGGGTTTCACGTGTTAGCCAGTATGGTCTCGATCTCCTGACTTCGTGATCCACCCGCCTTGGCCTCCCAAAGTACTGGGATTACAGGCGTGAACCACCGCGCCCAGCCTGATCTACTTTCTGTCACTATACATTAGTTTGCATTTCCTACAATTTTATATAAATAAAAATCACTTAGTAGGTACTGCTTTTTGCCTGCCTTCTTTCACTTAGCATAATTATTTTGAGATTTATCTATTTGGCAGCATGTATTAATAGTTCATTCCATTTTTGTTGTTGAATAGTATTCCATTGTATTTAGAAGCATGTGGAAGCCAAAGGCAGAAAATCTTTCCTCTATTTCAGTTGTCATCAGAGGTTGCCAAAAGGGCTTGTGTGAGGGTGAGCTGCTATCACTCCAGAGGATGGGTCCTTGGCCCTGAAAGGTGACCAGTCCATTTCTTGGCTACTCTCTTGAAATCCCACATGGTGCAAATGACGGGTACCAGGACTGAGTCCATTCCAGAGAGAGCCCTCCTTCCTCCTTCCTCCTCCAATATTTATTGAGCACCTGTAATATGCCAGGCAGTGTCAGGTACTAGAGATACAGTGATGGACAAGATAGCCAAATTCCCTGCCTTTACAGAATTCAGTCTAATTGGGAAGATGCAAGCAAAAGAGGGAATTAGATGATTCAGGGTGACTATAATTACATTAGGGGTCATGTCTGGTGTCGTGAGTGCCCATGGGTTTGCAACAGGCCTCTCTGAGGAAGTCGTGTCCCCAGGCCATTGAAGGGAATGGGGTAAAGGGCCCAATGGGGTAGGTATCTGATAGGATGAAAAATTCTCCGCGAGTAGCACATTTGAAGAAGGCATGGGCTGTTGTCTTGTAGCTGAGATGGTCAACTGTGCACTTTATCCTCACTGTTGCATGGTAGAGTGTGATCTCTGGGAAACGGCTGTGCAGCCAGGAATTACATTTCTAGTTCCCATTGCAAGGAAGTGGTGTTTTGTGGCTAGAGACAGTCCATGAGTGGTAGTAGAACAATGTGTGTCCCTGTCAGTCTAAGGCAGTTCAGAAGCAGGTATTCTCCTCCCTCTCTTTCTCTTTCTGCCAGAAAAACAGAGTCTTAAAGAATGGCTAAGCCATGAGACCATGAGACAGAAAGAACTTGGGTCCTCTATATCCCTGCATGGAGGAAAGTGACTCCTGGCCTGTAACACCTGAACTCTCATGTGAGCAAACAATGTATCTCTATTATGCTATGGAAAATGTGAGGGTTGTTTTGTTATAGCAGCCTGTGTTACACTAACTAGTAAATGTCTGACAAAACTTAAAGTGGAACAGAAACATTGCATATGAGCATGATTTCCTAACCAAAAAACATATTTGTGTTTGTCCTTCTATTGAAAACCAAAGCTGGGAAAGGAAATTAGATTTAAGGCCTTGGGACACTACCATGTTTATTATTAGTATTATTTGCGTGAGAATGATAATCACTTTTTGGAAAAATAAAAATGAAAATTCTGTATGAAAAAAATTCAGGAACATACTCAATGGGAGGCAAGGGAACAAAAGTTCCCAGAGGCAGGTCCTGGATCTGATCCTGGGGGAGCAGGCTCTGCCATCTCACCTCCCAGGTCCACGATTCTACTGCTTTCTCAACAAAGATGGAATTTTCTAGGCTTTTCATTTAGTACATATTAATATCACTTTCCCAATTTATTGCTCTTGTGAAAAAAAAAAATCATACTATTTAGGGCTCTTAGGAGGAATCCTAAAGTGAAACTTCTTTGGAGATAACAGGTTTCACAGGTCTCTACACAGTGACTGCTGGGCAAAGCATCAAATATGAAATCAGAGTAAAAAAAGAAATAACAGAGTAAAAAAAGTAAAAAAAGAAAAATAATAACAAAGCTTCAGGGTTGCCTTATTCTACCACTGGCATTAAACAAATAATGGAGTAAGTTTATGTGAGGTTAGTTTTATGGGCAGTCATTTAATGACTGACAGAACATCTTACTATGAGCCTGCTAATTTTCAAATGCATGTTCTGGCCACTAGAGCATGTGCTTGTGAGATGATGTAGAGATGTGAACACTGTGTTTTACTTAAATACATGAGACTTTATTTCCATGTCTCCATTTTAGAAATTAGGATCTAGAAAACAGACACTGGAAGGAATTTACACCAAGTCACTCCTGAATCTTAAGACGCACAGAAATGAAACTCCACTATTCCCAAGTGACGGGGGATCTATCCTCCAGAGTAAAGCAGTGGACCTGTGGGGAAGTTGAGTAGACTGTGGCCCATAGTTTAGTGGAGTGGGTGGATAAAGGCATTGGTGTCAGACAGATCTAGCTGGACTGTTGGCCGTGGTGTTCAGAAGCTGGGTGAGTCTAGGTAAGTTTATCGCCATCTCTGAGCTTTAGTTTTCTCAACAGGACAAACAATACCAATCTCATGGGGTTGTTGAGGGGAATAAATTACAGAAAAGTTCTGGCCAACCTTGTTTGTAGAAAAGGATGTGGAGTTTAATATTCAGAAAGCCTCGCCCACTCAGGACAGCCCCACACTCTTGGCGAAGAGTGGAACAAACCCGGTATTTGTTAACCAGCTTTCCTCTACTAATGGCTGGGCACGAGGCATGTTACTGTGGTGCTGAGCACCCGTGGAAGCTTGAAACCAAGGAAACCAGCAGAGTGCCTGAGCCTCCAGTCTCCAATCAGCACCCCTCACAGGAGTACCAAGAGGAGACAAACAAGAGTGCCTTCTGGCCCCGTGCTCCATCTTTGCATTTTGCTGCTGGGTTCCTGGGGGGGAAATGTCTATCTTCAGCCAAAGCAAGCCATTGACCTTTCCTTTTAACAGGCCAGTTTATTAGAAGGCAGGGGTCCACGTGCTTTTAGACCTGTAGTGCCGTTGCTCTGTCCCAACTCCTTCAGGCCTATTTGCTGATGAATGTTTCTCTGCATGCTCTCTCTCTTCTCTCTCTCTCTCCCTCTCTCTCTCTCTCGCTCTCTGTCTCTCACACACATACTCAAGTCTCCTGTGTTTCCTTGGCAATCTCCTCTCAAAGTTATTATTCTCAGCATGTGAAGAACAGCTGTAGGGTGCCCTGGCTCCAAGCTGACAGCAGCCTATCTAGGTCTGGCTGATGGGCAGCTGGTGCCATGGCGGAGAAGCCATGTGGCATATACCCTTGGTTTCATCACTTTCATGGTTCCCCCAGGACCTCCCACACCTTTGTCCTGCTCTAAAACCCAGAGATAATGTCTGCGATTTGGGAGGAGGGCTGATGAATCCAGTGGATCTCAAACACACAGCATTTCAAAGCAGAAAAAGCAATTCCCCCTCTTCTAATAAGAACGGCTGGAGAGTGGGCGCTGAGTGCACCTCCAGATCTTCTGTTGGGATGTTTATTGCTAGTGTTTAATAAATTGTTCCTATAAACCCCAAACTCATGCATGTTAGCATTCTAAAAGACAGCAGCTGAAGAGGCATAAGGATGTTTATTAATAGCAATTTCAGTAGCTGAAAGGATGTCAGTAGTGAAGTGGCATTTATGATCAAGGCAGCCTGTAATACATCCCTCATATTAGCACATTAAACTGCCATCTTGTGTGTTGCAGAGCAGGTAGAAAGAGGCAACTAGGAAGCAGAGGAAATTAGGAAGAAAAGCCACTCAAAACTATTCCCTGAGGCTCTGATGTAAGACAATCTCCTAGTCTATTAATAGCCTAACTGTATCTAATTAATTATCTCAAATCACCAGTGCTTATTAGCAAAGGGTCTGGCCCCTAGTAAGGGTTCAATTCATATTAAATGACATGGATGAACTATTCTGACACACCCAGGTAGCTTTCAGTGTTCCCAAATCAGCACTTTTCAAGGTGTGGTCCAGGATAGAGCTTCTGAAACCACCCCCAGAGTCAGAATAAGCAGAAATCTTGTTAAAATGGATTGCTGGGCCCCACCCTGAGGGATTCTAATTCAGCTGGTCTGAAATGGGGTCACTGATTCTGCATTTCTTTCTTTCTTTTTTTTTTTTGAGACAGAGTTTTGCTTTGGCTAGAGTGCAGTGGCGCGATCTCAGCTCACTGCGACCGCCTCCCATGTTCAAGCGTTTCTGCTGCCTCAGACTCCCAAGTAGCTGGGGTTACAGGTGCATGCCACCACACCCAGCTAATATTTTGTATTTTTAGTAGAGATGGGGTTTCACCATGTTGGCCAGGCTGGTCTCAAACTCCCGACCTCGGGTGATCTGCTCACCTCGGCCTCCCAAAGTGCTGGGATTACAGGCATGAGCCACTGCGCCCAGCTGGAGTCCTATAGTTATATAGAGTGGGAAACAAGGGGCATGCTACATTAACCAGGGGCTTTGGAGAAGTTAGGGCCCACGGGCCAAATCCAGCTGTTTTTGTATTGGCCTTGAGCTGAGGATGGTTTTTACATTTTTAAAATGATTTAAAAGACTCAGAGAAGAAATTTTGTGACATGTGAAAATTACATGAAATTCAAATTTTAGGGTCCATAAATAAAGTTTTACTGGAGCACACACACATCCATTTGTTTATCTGCTGTCAATGGCTCCTTTCACACTACAACAACAGAGTTGAGTGGAAAGACCATATGCCCCCAAAAGCTGAAAACAGTTACTACCCGGCTTTATGCAGAAAATATTTGCAGATTCTTAGCCTAAAAAGAATTAAGCAAAAAATCTGAAACTTTTCAAAATTAATCTTAATATCCTCAGCGCATTATACATTTCCCATAGACACACACGGTATATTTTTTCTGTTCATATGTGTCTGTAAAATCCCCTTTTCATGGAGCTTCTAAGTCGGGTTTGGTGTTTTCTAGAACATATTTCATTTTTAATTTTTTAATTTTTAATTTTTAAGATGGAGTCTTGCTCTGTCGCCCAGGTGGGAGTGCGGTGGCACAATCTTGGCTCACTGCACCCTCTACCTCCCGGGTTCAAGTGCAACCTCAGCCTCCCAAGTAACTGGGAGTACAGGCATGCACACCATGCCTGGCTAATTTTGTAATTTTAGTAGAGACAGGGTTTCACCATGTTGGCCAGGCTGGTGTCGAACTCCTGATCTCAAGTGATCCACCTGCCTCGACCTCCCAAAGTGCTGGGATTACAGGCGTGAGCCACTGCACCGGACTTCTGGAACATATTTTAAAACAATGCATGAAGTAAAATACAAGATATAGAAACAAATTTGCCTTTGATCGACTATTCCTGCAGGGTTTTAGGATTGCAAATCAGATTTAATCTATATGATTGATTGCAACGTTATAGGGTGCCCTTGCAGCCCTCAGAACAATTTCTCACTTCTGCAACCAGCTGCAGACAAATGTTCCCAGGCCCAGTAGCAGGGGTGGGAGACAGAAACACCTGAGACAGATGGTTAACATCAGAAACGGAGACATCTGAGGGTCTGTCACTGTCAAGATACTTGCTTCAAGGTGGGCAGGCTGCAGTTATTCCTTAGTGTCAAGGGTAATTTGAAAAGCTCTTTATTCTTTAATGCTACACCTAAGTCTATCTGAAACCTTCATGACATGGGGGGCAAATGGACTCCACAGAAAACTGTTCTTCCCTGACAAGGGGCTTACTTGGTTAGGTGCCTTAGGGTAAAAATGCTTTCCTGCTGAAGACTCTGAACTGAAATATGAGTTTAGGGCCCAGGAGGAGAGGTGAGTGTGGATAGGGCAGTGTGTGCTTTTTGATATACAAGGTGAATAGAGACACAGCTATTATGCTGGGGACATGGGTCATTAGTCCAAGTGCCAAAGGACAGGAATGTCTCAGGAAAGGTGGAAGGAAAGTGTACCCTGAGCTAATATCTATTTCTTTCGGTTCCTCTTTTAATAAATAAACCAAACTAACAAATATGTATAAATCAATACCCATCAGCTGAATTATCACAGAGAGCCGAAAACTACATCTTGATGTCTCACCACACTGTTCATCATTTGTATGAAGCTTCTGCAGGATAGATCCTTCTCTTCCTGCAGACCCTGCCTATTTTCTGGTGGAGTTACACCTTCAAATTCAACAAAAGTTTATGAAAACTCACTATATTCAACAAAGCCTAAAGAAGAACAAAAGGATTCTATAAACTAAGCGGGACAGCTCTCCTTATCTATTAATAATAATCATATTAACTAACAGTTATGGAGGGCTTGCTCTTTGTTGGGCATTATTTGAAGTGCTTTTCATATAATATATACATTTACACAAACTCTCAGTGACACACGGTGTGCATACTATTACTATCCCCACTTTGAGATTATGAAGCAGGCTTAGTGGTAACTCTTAAGATTAGGCTAAATGTTAGATCAAGAGTTTGGGTCATTTAAAAAATATATTTTCAAGTATATTTATTCCCAAAGCAAAGTGTGTGGATATTTCATGTTTTAATTAAAAACTGGAGACTACTGGCCAGGCATGGTAGCTCATGCCTGTAATCCCAGCACTTTGGAAGGCTGAGGCGGGTGGATCACAAGGTCAAGAGATAGAGACCATCCTGGCCAACATGGTGAAACCCCGTTTCTACTAAAAATACAAAAATTAGCAGGGTGTGGTGGCGTGCACCGTAGTCCCAGGTACTTGGGAGGCTGAGGCAGAAGAGTCGCTCGAAGATGGGAGGTGGAGTTTGCAGTGAGCCGAGATCGCACCACTGCACTCCAGCCTGATGACAGAAGGAGACTCTGTCTCAAAAAAACAAAAAAACAAACAAAAAACCTGGAGACTATTTTTAGTTTCATTTACATATTGGAAAACAATACAGAGTGATTTGACAGGTACACCTCAGTAAATTCCAGTTCTCACTATTGTTTATCATCTCTACCTATATTTTAAATCACTGATTCTTCCACACCCCCTACCCCCACCTTTATTCTTATTTATTTTTTCTTCCTAAGATGTGTTGTGTTGTTCCTTTTATATCTTCTTGAATTGACAAATGACTCATTTACTTGGCATTTTTCTTGTTTTGGGTATAGTATACTTACTGCTATAAATTGTCCTTTATGTGTGACTGTGGCTGTATCTTACAGGTTTTGGCATATAGTATGTTCTTTGTTATTTATTTCTATATAGTTTTAAATTTTAGTTTTAATTTCCTCTCTAATGCAAGAGTTATTTGAAAATGTGATGTTAAGATTTAAATATTAGAGGGTTTTTTTTGTAATTTCAAATTTTATTTTCAGTATGTTGAAAGTGGTCTATATGATTTTTACTTTTGGGAATTTGTTGAGATTTCCTTTGTACCCTAACACATGGCCAATGGCTATGAATGTTTAATTTGTGTCTGAAAAGAAAGTCCATTCTGTCTTTGACTCTTAACTACCCATCTATTGACATCAAATCAAGCAGAAAAAGAAGGTTTATGTTTTCAAGCTCTCGAAATTCCCTAAGTCAATGTGACCTATTGATTTTTGAAAGGGGTGTGTTCAGGTCTTCAACAGTGAGTTACCTCCATCAATTTCTTCTGTTTCAGTCCATTTTTACTCTTTACATTTGGCAGCTGTGTTATCATTTGTTTATATGTCCATGGTTGTTACCTTTTCATAGTGCATTATTGCTTTTATCAGCAATACGTATTGAAGATAAGTATTGCTACCATAACCCTGTTCCACTATGTTATTCATGTGGCACAACCTTGATCAAACTCAGTCCAATCAAATATTCATTTCTCTTAGCCTTATGTCTCTCATCTTCATCAAACAAACCAAAACAACAGCAACAACATCACACTAGTGCATCGAAGCATCTAAGTCATGGGTTAATGTGCTCTCATTTGGTTCACAGTAGTCACCCTTTTTTCTCCGGGTTGCTATTCTTGCCCTCCAGAAAGAGCCAGTACTTGGGTTTGTTTGGAGACTAATAATATCTTTCCCTGGCTGTAATGGCACGGGAATATGATCAAAAATGGGTTTAGCGCTATTATTTTCACTGGATGAAATTTCTTAAAGAGAATGCAACTGTAAGATGGAAAGTACTTATTCTAAGGGAATAGCTAAGCACAGTGACTACTGCTGAGACAACTCCCTAAGTCCCCTCATTGAAGGGATGAGTGAAACTGGTGGAGAGGTGATTCCTTCCATTTTCTGAATCATCAGAATTTGCCCCAGGTTTGAAGCAGCCTTTCCCTGTTAGACAAAATCAGCTGCATCTATTCTAACATTCTATGCCACATAACTATTAGTTGTCAAAACACTCTTCATAATAATAGTTATTTGTCAAGAACTTGCAATGTGATAGGAATCAAACTAAGAACTTTATATAAAACTAGGGGGATTATATAGAAATCCCCAAACCTTTGGTACTCTAAATGTGTTCCCCAGACCAGCATCAGCCTCACCTGGGAGCTTGTTAGAAGTTCCACCCCAGACTTATTGGATTGGATCACTTACTGAACAACATATCAAGCACTAAGTTTGAGAAGTGCTGCCCCAAATCACATTTTCTCCATATTAGGCTGATAGGTGTGAGAGGCGGAGTTCCCACTTTGGGGGTGACTCTGTGCTGTGCTCCACTCTTCACCACGCAATGTTATTTTAACCTTGCCAATTCGCATGTCCTACAGACTTCCAACATCATTTACTTCCCAAGCTGACTGAAAGCTCCATGGGGCCATTGGTTCTGAGTCTCCTAATGGTGCCCTGCACTGCAGGGTGGACAAAATGACCGACTTCCATGAGATAAAGTCTTGTATTCAGAAAACAAAGAGAAGATAGTTATTAGAAAAAGCACACTGACGACGTTTTGTCTCTCCCAAATAACAGGGTTTGTGAAGGCTTGTTGTATAAGACAGGAAGAAGAGACTGAGGATTTTGCGTACTGGAGACTCTGGATGGTACTGATAAATTATTCTTTTTCCTTTGCAAATAATTAAAGCTCATGTCTTAAGGCAAACTAAGGACCAGAGCAAAAAGCACTTTCAGCAGATAACATGTTGTAAGTTTCTGTTTACATTTCTATCACTAAGAATGGATACTTCTTAAATCTGCCGTGTTCATAGATGTAAATTTTCTAAAGTATGGAATGGACTTGGCGCCTTGTTACTATATTTTTTAATATTCCTATGCATGAAATTCAATCTCCTCTTTTCATAGCAGGAAATACTGGTTTTAAACTATTTCTTAGTTAAATCAAAAGATTGTATTTCAAATATGATGAACACACGTCTTGTGAATGAATTGATATACCATCTTGCATCTATTTTACACCCATTTTCTGGATAACAGATGAGTCGCAATGGCTCACAAAAGGGCCTCTTAGAAGCATGGTCTGAGATCTTGCATCAAAACCTTTTTTAGTTGCTTGCTAACATGCAGATTCCCAGTTACATTACCTATGGAAAGCAATCTGTGGAGGTCGGGCTAGTATCTGCATTTTCAACAACAACCACAGGTCCTTCTTATGCCCCCCAGAATGGAAGGATCCATGCGTAGCGTGACTTAGGGATGAAGGTCTTTGCAACGATCCAGTGGGAATCTCTGGTAACCTCATGATAAACCATCCAAAGACACAAGAACACGGTTCCCCAGCATTGAGGAGGTCATCTTGATCTGAGGTGGGGGTCCCTTTTCCTTCCCAGCATGTTCTTTCCAATATTTGATGCCATAGTATGTGTTAAACACCATTAATATGCTTCTTATAGGAGAATTTGGCTGAAGAACAATCTCAAGTCACAAGTACTTTAACCAGCCCACAGAACTGTCACCCTCTCCCACAGTGTCTCTGGGGAGAGGCACTAGCATTAAAGCCCAATTCCTTTCAAGCTTGGTTAATCTATTTCCCAGAACATTCCACGCCACACCATTCCTAAACGGGATTCTATATCTGTATGTCTGGATATAAATAGACACAGTCTTGATCTGGTTTCTTCTGAGAAGGGAAGTCTGGCTTCCCTGATATGTCCCTTCCCTGGGCTAGTCCAGGATGAATGACAGCATCGTGAAAAGCAGCCTCTGCTTGGGTTTTGTATTTTAGGGTGCTGGGTCTGGGGAGGCCTGGCATTTAAATGCAGCCAGCATTGGCATTTCTTAATTGTAACAGGGCATCCAGCCACAACCAACATTGATTATGCCTAAATCTCTCTTTTTCAAAAATGCCAATGTTTCTTTTGTCTGTTTTGCAAATGTGGCTAAATGGGTATTTAGCCCTGTGGTTTGTATTATGCAACAGTTCCTGATTGTTTACTTAGGAGCCAAAGCACAGCGGCCTCACTGACCAGGAGAGAGAGAAGAGGCGCCCCAATCTTGTCTCATTGATTTTGTTCGTAGTTAAACAAACCACAGTAACTGGTTCATTCATTTAACCAGTATTTACCGAGTGCTACTGTTAGTGCAGCCGCATCCAGCCCGAAGCTGGAGTGGGAGAACCGCCCCGAAGGGATGGTTCTAGGAGCTCTCGCAAGAAACCTTTGCATTTGGGTCTCTTCCTTCCCCTTCCTAGGACAGAACTGATGAAAATGTTTGTATTCCGAGGTACACAGCTTGGTTCTTGGGAGATGAGTAATCTTCTGTGGGGCTAACACTTGGCCACAATAAAAGAAAGCCTTGTTATACCCTAAACAAAATGATTCCTCTCAGGATTGCGTGAACAGACAGAATCTAAGACCAAACAGAGACCCCACTACCACCATTCTCATGAAAACCAAACGATTTCTGTGCTGCTATGATCACACCAACACCTGGAAGGAAGCTGGTGTGTATTGAGGCTTAGTAACAGTTTTGCTTTCAGCAGTTGACGTTATTGGGGACCTACTCAGTTCCCTTAGGGGTTCTTTGTGGTCATCTCTGTGTTTCTGTGCCTGTGATCCTCTTTGTAAGAGTACCCCAGGGTTGCTTTGCCTGATCCACTGACAGTGGCAGCAAGTACCTGAGAGCTTTTGACCTACTACTCCCCACACACCCCACCCCCAGGGCAGGCCCCTAGCTAATAACTGACTGGCAGAGGAGTACAAAAAACTAGCTACTGTACTGCTTCTGTGCCTTAAGGTGAGACAAATCACAAGGTGTAATGTACACTCCAAAGATTCTCTCAGGATCATGCCAAAGCTGGGACTCTGCCGGCAAGGGCTCCATGGCTTGGCTTCCTTCTGTCCTCACTGTCCTTCTCCAAACTCCCTTGCTGGTTTCTCCTGCCAGCACTGCCTTAATAAATCACTACCACATAAATCCCTGTCTAAGGATCTGCTTCTGCAGAATCCAACCGAAGACAACTTCCACTTGTTTATAAGCTATTTTTTTTTTTTATCACATATGGATAACTGGATGCCATGTACTTAGAGGAATCAACAAACCACTGAATCAGGAAAAGAGGGGAAAAGAACAGCAATTCTCTGTATTCTCAGCCTGACTGAACTTACTTGGATTTCAAGACTCCACATTCAAAATATCACAGAATGGCTAGAACTTGAGCGTTACTGGGTGTCATTTGTCATAGGAGGAAGGGAAGCTCAGAAAGGTGGAGTAATTTGAAACTACAGAGTCATGCAGAGCCTGAATCTTTAAGTCCCAATCTAGGGCTCACCTTAAGGTATCCTTGAAATGGCAAACATCAAAATAGTGGAGAGGAAGGGACTTGTCGGTGCTAGTTGAGAATGTTTTTAGAATATATAAAAATAACAGGACTAAGGCCAATGTAGCCTTTTTCCTACTGTTAATTTCAGACAACTGCTATTTTTATATTTCATGATATCATCCTTCCACAGCAAAACTAAAACTCTACTTTTTTCTGACTTAGATCTTCTCTGGTGGGTGCTAGTCTTGGTATAGAATGCTTTCTCTCCTGAATTAAAAGCGGGCATATGAGCTGTATGGTATTTATCAAAGAATCAGTGGTGTTTGTGTTTGTTGCTAAGCTCATTGTGTTTTGGCACTTTGTGTTCTTTTTTACTGCCTTCTGGAGAAAATATGAACAGTTTGGCAGGTAAATAATGCTGATCAACAGAATTTCTGTTTTCCTAGAAAAAGTACTTACGGTGAAGACAACTCTGGCCAGGGCCCCCATATCCTGAACTCTTTATCTTTGTGAATAGTTTTTCCAAAACCCTGGGCTTCTTATGTTTTCTTCACAATTTAGGCATAAATGCATACTACATGGTTAATTCACTAAGTCTTTTTAAAATAATTGATTTTAATGCACCTTTCAAACTTAGCCTCATTCTAAGTAATAATACCTATTAAATCAGAAATGTTATGGCTAATTATGCTTGTTTAATATACATTAAAGTAGATACACAGTTACCAAAATGTATAATGCAAACTTCATCTATCATCCTCCCAAGCTAATTTCACCAGCCACTGAAGGTATATGTGCTATACTGGGGAATTCATTGCTATCGATAAGGGGATGGACCACACACCCACATTCTTGCCTATGTTTCTATATGTCTGACCCATGCAGAGGGTGCAAACATAGGCAAGGGAAGCTTGGCAAAGAGAGACTGAATTTGAGCAAGGTCTAGGGTGTGGTGACTCAGGGAATAGAAGTGGAACATTTAGGGTGTGTGTAAGTACCTTTATCCTGGGGTCTGGAAGTCCACAGAACACGTGATTTCCTGAATCACATGTTCATACTCATTCATTTGTAGTTACCTTAAAGCTGAGAGGAGAATAGTATGGTCAAGGGCTTTGAAATCCCATTATACTAAAAATGATTGAGGGTATGAGGGTATTTATCTTGGAAAAAAGAAGACAGAGCATGACTCAGTAGCTACTGCAAGGAATAGATACTAGACTTGTTCAATGTTAGCCATTAAACTGTGATTTAACTTAAAATTCATTGACATGAATGTGTATTAGTTGTAATCTGTACCCAAGAGGTGGTTAGTTAACACTGACGGTACCCTAAGCAGGGATACAGACTTCTAGGATAGGCAGTTAGCATTTGAAAGAGTTATATCAGGAGCTCACATTCCTGAGATAGCTACTATTAGTGCTTCAACTCCCTTTGCCTCTGATCTACAGAAAGGTTTACTAATTAACATAATGACTATTAGGAATAATTTGTTATTGGTGGAATGAGTGTTCAAAATATAAACATTGGCTAAAAATACTGTAAATGTACTAATATCCCACATAATATAAGCCAGGTGTGTGTGTGTGTGTGTGCGCGCGCGCGTGTGCGTGTGTAGTGACTCTGAGTATGCCATTAACCTAAGGCTTACATTTGCTTCTTGATTCTGTCATGGTTAGGGGAGTTTCTTGACCGGTTCTCACCAGTAGGGCTTGTTAAAACTCCGATTGCTGATGTAGTGATTCTGGGGTAAGGCCTAGCAATTTGCATTTCTAAGATTCTCATTTTCTGATGCTGCTGCTGGTGGTGGTTCATGGAATGCACTTTAAGAACTACTTTGTTTGTTTGTTTTAATCTGATCTGACTGCAAGGTCACCTGAATCCTGCCACTAGACTATTATGCAAGATGCTGACTGGAATGCCCAAGTGAACAGAAAATGGGTACTTCATTGTGTTGATAGAACAAGTTTTCCAACTATTGTGTCTGCTTGCTAAGAAATATTTCAGTGAGGGAAGAATCCATTCTGAGGCTTTTTTCCTTAAATATAATATCTAGTTTCAATGTCATGAGGAAGGGGACCTACGAACTTCACCTACTTTAACTACGTCTACTAAAATAATTACAGAGAATTGCCAAATTGGCAGAGGAAAATTTGCAACAGACTCTAAGGAATAAAACCGTCAGCACTGGGAGGAAGTGACAGAATAACTTTCTAAGAGATTTGTTCAAAGTCTGGGTTAGGCTGACCAACCAGCTGATAGCCTTTGATGGACACGATTCATTTATAAGATGGGACACTGGATCAGGTGATGTGCAAATTATCTTCCAAACCTGAGGTCTCTGGCTCTATGAAGAAAGCCAAGGTGTATGTATAGTGTTGATGACACAAACCCAGGTCCCGTCATAAGAATGGGTGCTGGCTGGGCACAGTGGCTCATGCCTATAATCCTAGCATTTTGGGAGGTCAAGGCAGAAGGACTGCTTGAGACCTGGGCAACATGGCAAGACCCATCTCTACGAAAAAACTTAGAAGTTAGCCAGCATGGCGGTGTGCACCTGCAGTCCCAAACATTTTTGGGGCTGAAGTGGGAGGATGGCTTGAGCCCAGGAGTTAGAGGCGGCACTGAGCTATGATCATATCATAGCACACCAGCCTGGGCAAGAGAATGAGACTCTGTCTCAAAAAAAAAAAAAAAAAAAAAGTCCTGATTAGCTGGTACTTTAAAATGGTTCCTCAGAATCTAATTTCACCCACAAGACTGTCATAGAGATTAGAACGCTGATGGACCTAATTCTTTCTATCCTCCCATCCTTTTTGGAAAGGGTTTACCATGCTGGAAGAAACACCATCTGCTCCTCTGTATCACAGGATCCACTGTGGAAACAAGAAAGACATTTCCTAAGCCAGCAAACTCCCAGGAAGGAGCTGACTCACTTGTAAATTCTGCTTCCATGGAGGTGACAGAAACAAAAATGCCAACCTAATTGTTATTCCTCAGATTAATCTGATAATCTCATATCAAGAAATATGGGCATTCACCCTGGACTTCATCGTTATTATCACCTCTGCATATATATATATATATATATTCTGCCACGCTCTGCCATTTATATCTGTATATCTATATCTTTCTGTATACATAGCCTTAGATAACAGTTCTGGTATGTCCCTCCTTGAAGAAACCAGGACGTATGAACACAATCCCACTCTGAAAAGACATTTTCTACTATACACCAACCTACTAATCAGTTAAACTCCCTGGAAAAGTATTTGCTCTAGAAGTGAATTCACTGCAGGGTTTCTTTAAATAGCAAAGCTACTAGCTTATATTCTAGAATTTTATAGATCATTAAGTACTTGACACAGAGAGGGGTAACAAAAAATAGAAAAAGGACCCTGGCCGAAGTGTCAGGAGTCCCAGCTGATGGCAGAAGAGTTCCACGTGATGATAAAATGTCCTTGAAGTGATTGTGGAAGTCAATGATGGCAGAAGACTGATTGGTAACATTGGATTTACCCAAATATCTAATTACTTAAGATAAGTAACTACTGTGACTGTAACTACCCTAGTGTGTAAATTTGACTTCTCAGTTACTCAGTTTGGCATTCCCTGTCATTATCATGGAGTGGATTTAAAAGGCACTTGGATTAGACCTTGTGGGCAAAGGGCCTGGAGATTTTTGTAAGCCGCACAGAGCGCATATTCTGAGAACATTGGGGGAAGGAAGCATTTTGTGGTCAAATGCTAAGATGTTGTTGCTGGATCAGTCTCCACTCAGGATGAGTTTTCTAGGTTCACTTCTATTACTAAATCCATGTTTGATCATGGATAGTTTTCAAGGTACCCTTTCAAAAAGTTAAAAACATGAGTCTCATAACAATATAGAAGGAGTATGTGATGAAGATTTATTAACTCATTAATGAGAGATTCAAAAAGATGGTAAAGCTGGTTCAAAGAGAATTCATACATAATACTGGAATAAGATTACTAACTGAAATACAAAGCTGGTTAATATCTTACAGAGCAATAAAAGTGTCACCTTTGTAGTTGTTTTTTCTACCACACAGGAATCATTTAAATTTCCATGACACAAGAATCTCTAAGTTACCAAATATGTAACTTCACAGAGTCTGGACCCTGATCAAAAGTTAATAGTAAGTCAAAGAAAGAGAATGGGATAATCCTTGAGTGGGTCCATTAGATGACCAGTATGTCAAATGAAAGATGTGCATCCATCATTTTGCTTTATTTCCAAGTTATGGATAATTTTTCTTAATAATACAAACAGGCAAGGTTTTCCTGGGGCATTATGCTACGAAATTTGGTGGCAGCTAGCAGGTGAATTTTTTTTTTTTTTTTTTTTTTTTGAGACAGAGTCTCATTCTGTTGCCCAGGTTGGAGTACAGTGGCATGATCTTGGCTCACTGCAACCTCTGCCTCCTGGGTTTATGCAATTCTCCTGCCTTAGCCTCCTGAGTAGCTGGGACTACAAGTGCATGCCACCATGCTGGCTAATTTGTTTTGTTTTGTTTTGTTTTTGAGATAGAGTTTCGCTCTTGTTGCCCAGGCTAGAGTGCAATGGTGCAATCTCAGCTCACCACAACCTCTGCCTCCTGGGTTCACGCGATTCTCCTGCCTCAGCCTCCTGAGTAGCTGGAATTACAGATATGCACCACCACGCCAGGCTAATTTTGTATTTTTAGTAGAGACGGGGTTTCTCCATGTTGGTTGGGCTGGTCTCGAACTCCCGAACTCAGGTGATCCACCCACCTCAGCCTCCCAAAGTGCTGGGATTACAGGCATGAGCCACCGCGTCTGGTCCATGTTGGCTAATCTTTGTACTTTTAGTAGAGACAGGGTTTCACCATGTTGGCCCGAATTGTCTCAAACTCCTGACCTCAAGGGATCTACCTGCCTCAACTTCCCAAAGTGTTGGGATTACAGGCGTGAGCCACCGCACCTGGCCAGGTGAACATCTTTTTGCTTCAGAAGGCTAAATGAAGATTTATTCTTTCTCCAAGTCTTCTCGGTGAAGAATATTTTTTTTCCTTTTTTAAATCATATGCCCATTGTTCTCAAATCTGGAGGGGCCCATTTAAATCTCCTGGGGAGCTTTAAAAAAATCTTGATGTCCCGGTGACACTCCAGACCAATTCAATCAGAATCTGAGAATGAATCCCAGGATGCAATATATTTAAAGCTCCCTAGTGACTTTAATGTGCAGCCAAGATTGGGAGCCAATGTACTATTTAGAATCAATATACATGTGTATGCAGGCATATACATACATTTATTTTTAAAGAATCAGATATACACATATTATCCTGTTTTTAATAGTTAATTACATTATGAAAATTTTCATATATGAGACATTGCTCAAATGACATTTTTAATGACTGCATGATGTTCCCTCATGTAACACATTAAGATTTATTTGGCTAATTTCCTATTACTAGATGTTTAGGGTTGTTTTGTTTCCTTTCTCCTCTTCCTTCCCCATCCTTTCCCTTCCTTTCCATTCTCTTTCTTTTTGCCATTAGAAGTTAGGCTATGAACATATTTACACACGTTACAAATACACATATTACAAATCATGAACATATTTACACAAACATTGCATTTACATCTTGGATTATTTCCTTATAATAGATTCCCAGGAGTGGATTTACAGGTCAAAGAAAATAAATGTTTTAATGACAGCTGAGGTATATTACCAAAATGCTTTCTACAAAGACTCATCAGTGTATACTTTTAACTCATGATTTCCTCAATATTTTATCAGTAAAGTATTTGCATATTCCAAAATCAGGTAAAAAGTCATTTTTTTTCTAGTTTTCTCTGTGGTCATACTTCATTCAACGTTTTAATCCAGCTAAAATCTGTTTTAGTGTACATACGGACAGAATTAAAGCCCTAATTCTGTATTTTTCCAAACAGCTAATTTTTTAACATCATTTATTGAATAATTCATTCTTTCTCCATTAGTTTATGACTCAAAGAAGTTTAAAATAAAATATGTAGGTTAATTAACGGTACTTCATCATAGCGGATGGACTCGAAAGATGCACATGAAGAAGGTTTCAACTACTAACAAACTAGCTCCAGTACATTCTTGCCTAAATCTTAGTTATTATTATTTCTTAGAGATACCTAACTCTGATTTTAACTCTTACTCATTTATAGAACACTTAGGTGTTGAAAAACAACCCAAAGCTCATCCTCTCTAAGATGGCTTTAATCTGTCTGCAAGCAGCTTGTAGCTTTGCCAGTAACAGGTCTGCCTAAATCCATCTGTTCTACTTCACATGTTCTTCCTCTGAAACATTGTTTATACTCTTGCATTATCTATGAATAAAGTTTTTTTTTTTTACATAAGGTTGATTTATTACCAATTCTGAATGTGATAGAATCGATTTTTGTAAGTTTTGTATTATGCATTTATTTCTATTTTTTGTTTTGTTTTGTTTTGTTTTTGTTTTTGTTTTTTTGAGATGGCGTCTCGCTCCAGGCTGGAGTGCAGTGGCGCGATCTCGGCTCCCTGCAAGCTCAGCTTCCCAGGTTCACACCATTCTCCTGCCTCAGCCTCCCGAGTAGTTGGGATTACAGGTCTCCGCCAACAGGCCCAGCTAATTTTTGTATTTTTAGTAGAGACAGGGTTTCACCGTGTTAGCCAGGATGGTCTTGATCTCCCGACCTCGTGATCCGCCCGCCTTGGCCTCCCAAAGTACTGGGATTACAGGCGTGAGCCACCGCGCCCGGCTATTTCTATTCTTGTAATCATCATAGTCTCACTGTTCTGTGCTTAACAGCCCCATGTAAAATCAGTAAATGAAGCCCAAAGTTATCACAGCCACATTAACAAAGGGAAAGGAGGCTAGAATTTTTAATTGTGCCCAAGAAAACAGAAAAATATTCAATAAATGGAGGACACAAATCTTCTAACCCACATGATTCCTGTGTTAAGTCACAGGAAAGGTAGATTTGCCTACTAATCGTTTTAATGAGTGGTATTTCATTAGTAACTGTAGTATTCACGTTGTACTCTTTATTAGCTTTCTTGGGCCCCAAACCCTACATTTTGCATCTCCTATTGCCAGGTAGTGTACAGACCACAGCGAATTCCCACCCCAGAACCCTTAGTTGGCAGAAGAAATAAATTATGTGCGTGTGTGTGTGTGTGTGTGTGTGTGTGACTATTCCAGAAACTTGGAGGAACTTACCCCGACCCATTCCCCCTCTCCCACCTAGTCTCTATATAGCTCAAAGAGTTATTTGCCCATTGGAAGGACACATGCAAGAAGGTGGACAACACTCAAGGGTGTCACTTGTGGCCAGGGGAGCAGGCATCGTTTGATGGCCATTTAAGCAAAGTTTGAAGTGCTTTGCCACACCAGTGGATCTATGTAGTACCATCCAGTCTTTTGGAAACTTGGTAGATTGATGGTCACAAGCATTATTCGCATCCGTGGGCCCACTTGGACCCTGGGATTTGGCAAACTCCAAAAGGCAAATTTTCAGATATTTTTCTCACCCAAAGTCTAGGCTATGGGCTGCCCTGATGGCTTGGGGAGAAGGGATTCCTGTATATCATTTCAAGTACCTTAGCCACAAATGGCTGGGCTCAGGAGTCCCGTTGTGTCCCATCAATCTTTTTACTTCAGATGAAGAAACAGTCTGAAGGCACAGACCCTTTTCTATGGCGGCTGAGCTGAAGAGGGAAGCTAGGGAGATTTTCCCTGAGGTCAGTGAGACACAGATAGGCTATATCTGTTTTGGAAGAAGTTCATGAGGCTTCAAGACTGCCCAGTGCATTAAAAAATAATTTTCCAGACTGACGTAGGTCTGCGTCTCCAGCACTTTGCCTTGGGGGAACTGTTTTTTCCTTGGAGGATTTGAATTGCTTTTTTCTCCATTTACTGCAAAGGCCTGTGTCTTCCCATCTAGTTTCTCCTCCTGCTCCCAAAGTGTTTACAAAGCAGGTAGCTCAGGATGGGGCAAACTGCCCAAAGTACTGCGTTTCTAAGAACTTCAGAGCAGGACCGTCCTCCTTTGGGATTCCATAAGCTACCTGCAGAGAGGCACTTCTCTACTGGAGGTGGGAGTGCAGGGAAAAGGAGCTCCTCCTGGGTTTGCTGCTTCTAAGATCCAACCCTGAGCTAAGAGTCTATGTGCAGGGAATTTGTTGAGAGAATGCTCCGGGGTGGGGAAGATCAGGAAGGGAGTGGAGGAGATAGGTCAAGAAAGGGGAAGAAGTCAAGCAAGGGGGGTGTGCCAGCATTAGCATCATCCTCCATGGAGCTCTGGAGTCTTAAATGCACCTCAGAGCATGCTTCACCTCCAGGAGAGAGAGCTGGGCTTTGCACACTTCTATATCAGTCAGTCATTGGCTAAAGCCACTTGTGAGGTACAAAAACTCCCGGCCATTTCTGGTCTCTGTATGGATGAAGCAACTCTCTGTAGGAGTAAAATTATAGATTGCCTTTAGCAGCAAAACATGCAGAAGCTATGCAATGGGCTGGTAAAAGGGAACAAAGAGATCTCATAGGAAACCCACAGCGCCTGCTAAAGGAACCCTCCGGGGATAAATCTTGTAGCTCAGGCTGAGCAATGCCCCAGAACTAGGGAGGAGCCATCTTCCCCAAAGCAGGTGGTAAGCCATCTGTGGGCTCTGTGGGAGGAGGAGGGCACATCCTGCGTAGGGAACCCTGCCAGTCAGCAGGGTGGAAGGTTTGGCTAGGTCACCCTGTGAACTTCCTGGTCAGCCCCTTTGTGGGTGTTAACACCTTTTTTCCAGCCCCAGGGTGTGTGTGACACGTAGATCACAAAATGTTTAAATGTCATTAAACTACATCTATAACTGCCAGACAACTTGTATTAGTACCCCTAAATATACCTTTTGAGTTATTGCTGAGTGACACCGCAAAGGGGAATTGTCCTGCATATAAAAATTACATTTCCAAGTCTCATCGTTCTGAGAAGTCCACCAGCACTCCTCAGTCTTGCTGAATGGGACCATTGGCTGCTCGACTGCTCATTCACAGGGCTCATAGTAACAGGGATGATCCCTGAGCATGTAGAGTCCACCCAGCACTGTATAGATCCTGATATGTGATAACTCAGTATCAAAGTCCCACCAGCTTTATGTGACGTGGGTGCCTTCATCATCCCCATTTTATAGATAGGAAACCACAACACAGAGGGGTTCAGTAAGTAGCCTAGAGTCCCACAGCCAGTAAGTGGCAGAGCCAGGATTCGAATCCAGCGTCCTCATCACTGAGATACAATATCGTGGACAGACAGCCCCTAAGAGCTTATGAGATTCTGGATGTGAAGAAGCCAGGATTCCACCAGGATTCAGCCCAAGGCCTGGCGAATCCTACTCTAAAAATTAGGACCTGCTTTAGCTCTCATCTACTCCTCGCAGTTTGTAGCTGAGGAATCAGAAATAAGGTAAAGACAAGTGACCTGGCCAAGAACACAGTTCTGAGTGTCCTTAGGGTCTCATCCCTGATCTATGATATTTTTTATCTCATTGTCTCTCATTCACATAGCTCCTCAGCTACACTGCTCCTTGGAAATGATAATTAACAACAGTTAACCTTTACTAGGTCCTCAATATGTACCAGGTGCTGTGCTAAGCACCCAAATGCATATTTTTATTTAACCCTAGTAATACACCTATGAAACAGAGATCTATTATTATCTCCTTTTCTTTTTTTTCAGATGGAGAATCTGAGCCTCAGGAAGGTTTAAATATTTTGCCTAAGGTTACACATTTAGTAAGTGGCCAAAACTTAAATCTCTTTGAGTAAAGAAAAATTACTTTAATTAAAGTCAAGAAAAATTATCTAAAGCTTGAAAGCTAAAAAAAAAAAGATGAGAAAATTCTTTTACATCATATTGGAACATTTTCTAATAGGATTGCCTGGGGATTATCTACTTTCTTAGGGGGATGTAACTTGTTTGGGCTATTTTTTTCTAACAGCTTTATTGAAGTATAAAGAACATACAACTAATGCACAGGTTTATTTCACAATCTGTTAAATTTTAACATATGTATACTGCCATGAAATCATCACTACAATAAAGGTGATAAACATGTCAATCACCCTCAAAAGTTTTTGTTATTTACTCTTGATTAGAGACCAGACTGACAAGTTAGATACTACTTTATAGAAGACTGAGTACATGACTTTCATCCAGTGAAGAAGCAAATGATATCTGCCTGGTAGAAAAGATAATCCCAAGCATTGTAGTTGTATTGCCTGGGGGGCATTAATCAGTTTTGAACCCAATTAAACAATTTTTCTTAACCTCCCTTTCCTGACTGACCATATAAATCTTTGTTCCTCAAATATTCTGTGAAGTGAGTTGATCTGCCTACTGGTTTTCTAACGGATGAAGTAAATAAATCTCTGACATATAGTCACGATACATTCATATGATAGTCAAGTACTAACTCTGGAAATTATGCATTGCCTCTGCCGAGTATGCCAGTGTGTGTCTCCGTATGTGCAGATGTATAAAATGTTCCCAAGAGCAAACCAGGGCACATAGGGCCTGTTAACTGGAGGGTGGTAGAGTTCTAGATGGTTCTAGAAGGTAGTGGCGGCCATACAAGAAAGCAAGCTTATGAACTTTGCTCATCCTGATTTGGCATGTGCTGCTGGGGTGACCTGTCAAACACAAATGTACAGAGAATGTGTGCCTCAAGTCTCTGTAGGTTCCTGTTCTTTCCATCTCCCCAGATTTGAGATTTCCTTTTCTGTAGCTGCACAAATATCCAAAATTTCCATAAATTCACTTTCTAGGAGGAACATATGATAGGCAAACAGGCTTTTCTGGGCCTGTAGTTCATTTACCTAGAACCTTGAGGGGATATACGATGAAAACAGAAGATCTCATGAATAACAAAAAGGAAAGACAAAAGCCACCCAGGAAAGGTTAGCCTGCTTTAATCACAAGTGCAAACATGGCTCCCTTCAAATAGATTTATGTGTTCCTTTTTGGAGGTAGGACAGGTTTGTTTAACATTTTCCAAGGGATCAGATCTCATGCTTATTAATCATTGCTCCCTCAGGAGCACGCCTGATGAAAACACTTCCCTACTTACTTTTACTGTAATCCTTCCAATGTCTGCTCTTTCTTTTGCCATAATATCATCCCTCAACCCTTTTCCAGCCTTCCATCCAGCTTTCAAAATTCTGAACAAATGGCATCTCCTGGAGTAGGCTGGCAGCCTGGGCCAAGGCTCCCTTTGGACTCCTGTGTGGTTCTCAGGTATCCTTCCCAGTATTTCTTGCTTCATGCTACATTGCCCTCTTTATGTCATCTCTATCCCCCAGGAAACTGTGATAGGTCCTCAAATTCTCCTTGAAGCACAAATTCTCCTGGAGACAAAAATACTGTGTACATTCATGTTTGACAAGTCACTCCACCAGCATCCTTTTAGTCTGAGTGCCTACCATGCAGAAAGCAGCAAGTAAATAATTGTGAGGGAAAGGATCATGTCTCACACTTCTTTATAACAATTTTTGTTTGACATGGTGCTGGGATCTTAAATTGGAGTATACAGTCATGCGTCACTTAATGATGGGGATACCTTCTAGGAAATGCGTCACTGGGCGATTTCATCATTGTGTAAACATCATAGTGTGTCCTTAGGCAAACCTTAATGGGATAGCCTGCTATACACCTAGGCTATATGGTATAGCCTATTGCTCCCAGGCTATAAATCTGTTTAGCAGGTTACTGTACTGAATACTGTGGGTAACCATAACACAATGGTAAGTATTTGTATATCTAAAGATACCTCAACTTGGAAAAGGTACAGTAATAATCTGGTATTCTTATCTTATAGGACCATCCATCTGACCAAAATGCATAGTGCATGACTGTGTATGTTTTTTAATTGTTTCACGAAGCTTTTTGGCACCAATCTTCCTTGGACTATTTAAGGCAATACATTTCAAATTAATTTGAGCATGTTAATACTTATTGGAGAGTCCAATGAGTAATTTAAAAAAAATTCTATACATACTTTGCCCATTAAGGGTTAGTATCCTAGAGACTGTGGGTTAAGATACTGAGGGTTTAAGACTAGAGGTAAATGTTGGGGCAACACTTTAAGGTTTCTTCTTCAGGGGACCTGGAGACCACTCGTGATCATTTGGGTATCATTTTTGCAGGGCTTGACTAATGTGCTCAGAAAATTTAGTCCCCCACAATGTGTATCATGAGGGCTCTGGTTAAGCAGTTGGAAGGTGATTAAAGTTTCTTGAACAGGAAATCATGAAGTCATGCCATACCTCTTCCACTTACTTACACTCAACAAGTTCTTTCAGAAATGCCCTGGACAACCAGAACCAGTCCTATTTTAAAATAGTTTGTGGACTTTGATTGAAAAATAGGTTTAAAAAGTAAGTAATTTTCTGAAGAAACTGAGCTCCCTAAATAAGAAAATAACCCTAGACTTAAAGGGTTTTAACTTTCCAGAGGGTTAGCTGTTCTCCTTGGGAAGCAAAATAATTAGCTTTGCAGGGTTTTTGTTAGACTAGGGCTTCTAAAAATCACCTAGAGAGCTTATTAAAACACAGATTCGTGGGCTCCAAATCTAGAGATTCTAGTCCAGTCAGCCTGTGGTGGGGTTTATGAGTCAGCATTTCTATCAGGTTGCACAGTGATGCTGTTGTCTGTGGCCCACACTGAGCAGGAAGGATGGATACCCAGAGAGCTCCAAGCTAGTCCTACATGGCTACAAAAGCTACACTCCATCTAGGCAGACATCACAGAGGCTCTGTCATTACAGAAGGGTTATTTTTTTCTTGTAAGGAACCCGCCAAAATAATACCAGTCTCTTTGCTGTTAGAAAATAGCACAGAGGTCTTTGGATCGGGTTCCAGTCAATAGCTTCAAAAAGTAACATCTCTGTGCCATTTTTTTTTTCTGTTCATACATCACTTGATGAGACTGTCATTCCTTCAGTCAGGAACAGTCACTTCAGTATCAGTATGTGGAAGCTGCTAGGGGCAGGAATTCTACCACCAACCATCATGGATGGGGCTTCCCAGCTGGGGCTCCTTGCCAAGGAATTGAATGAATGAGTGAACATATGAGTGGCTGCAATCCACATACCTCCCAGTAAAACCTGGCTCTCAGAGAGGCTGCATTTAACTTCTGAACTATCTCCTTAGCACTATAGCCTCACCAGAAGAAAGGCACGAGCTATCAAATGAAGTAAACGTTGGCTCTTATTGTTTTCCACGAGAGTAAACTGGAAAACAGATATAACCTAGACTTGACAAGCTGTGTGTCCACGGCCTATTTATTGAACCTTTCTGAACTTCTGTTTTTTCATCTGTGAAGCAGAATTAACAGTACATACCTTGACACTGCTGTGACCAGAGTTATTTGCAGAGTGGCTGATGAACCTGCAATATCAGCATCACCTGGGAGTCTGTTAGAGATGCACATTCTTAAGCCCCAGACCAGATGAATCATAGTATCTGGAAATGATGCTTAGCAAATTGCTTTAACAAGCCCTTCAGGGGATTCTAGTGCACACTGACGTTTCAGTAGCATTGGATGTGAGGATCAATAGTACAGATTTTAAGGGTCAAAAATGCTCTGAGGAGTGGGGCTGCACTACTTTGATGCTGCCTCTACTGCTTACTTGCTGTGTGATCCCAGGCAAGATGTCTAGCCTCTCTGTGCCCCATTTTTCCTCATCTCAAAAATGACTGTTGTTGTGGATTAAATGAATTAATACACATAAAGCAGTTAGCAGACGTTCTGACACATAGGACATAGCAAATGGTGTTATTGGATATTTAAATATAGATAGAAACAAGGTCATGTTATGCCATATGTATAATAAAATAATTATTCATAATTATTGCCTCTGCACATAAGATTATGGTTAATTACATTTTCCTTGTTATATTCCTCTTTGCCTATTTTTCTGCAATTAACATGAATTACTTTCATAATCAGAAAAATATGCTACAAAATAATTTGCACTGAAAGGGGAAATGTTAACAGCTAAATTACATGAGGTGTTGGGGTTGGCTACAAACTATTTTATGGGTTCTCCTGGGTCTCCCTGCACCCTGTACCCTTATCCTTAAAGCCAAGTATACTTTTTGTTGGCTTCTGTGCACACATGTGTGTTTGATAATTCCCATGCAATTCAATTAGGGAGAACAACTTTTTAGGTCTCATTATCTCATGAGCATGGGCTCAACATGATTAGATTGGAGTGTTCTCCATCCCTCTTTTGTATCCATGCAACTACTAGGTGAACAAACCCAGGCTAGTCTAATGGATCATGAGATATACCCTGTGGAATAGAGAGAAATCATCTTAGCTAAGGTACTCTAAACCAACGAGCACCCCAGCTGATCCAGCAACAGACTACAAAGGGAGTCCAGCTGAACTCAGCCCAAACTGCTGACTTATGGAATCATGAGCTAAATAAATGAATGTTGTTTGAAGCCTCTAAGTTTTAAGTTGAGGGTCATCTGTTACAAAGCAAAAGCTAACTGACCTACTGAGTATGTCTCAAAAGTTTGCTTTTGTGTCATCATCCTCTCTCCCAGTTCTGCCCTCCATACCCTGCAGTCAGATTTCTTTTCACTCTTTCATGTTAGGAGTTTTAGAGACAGTTGGACTATCAGGATGAGTAAGCAGCAGGCAGCAAGTAGAGCAGAAATGCAGCATGCTTGGAAGGCACATCAGTCATGGAAGGTGATCTCTTCACATCCTTTACTAAAAGAAAATAGGCCAAGGGGAAAAACGGAAGCCTGACTTAATCTAAATTTTTCATATGGCATCTCAGGAACAACCAATGATTCTATTCTTAGCCTTTTCCTCTATCAAAGCTGAAATGTATTTTCAGTTTAATGCCTGTGTTGGTCTAAAAGGGAATAATGAAGTTGTGGGCTAGGACAGGAAGAATGTCACTGGTGAAATAAAATCTTGTCATCTCATTTCATTTCAGGAGCCAAAAAAAGAAAAACAAAGTTTGCTATAGGGCTGGCCCTAAATGTCATCACCGATCAGAACAAGTGGTTGTTGGTGGCACCTCTTGACCACTCTGTTGTTGGTCATCGATTTATGAGAGCTCAGGGGGACCCTTCTGGGAAGAACTAGGGTGTTCTCTGCAGCTTCCCAAATCCTTTAAGAAGTAAAAAAGATGTTTGCATTTTCCATTGAGAAATTGTCGGTTCTTTTCTAACTTTTGGGTCATATGGATCTTAACTGGATGCATGAGGCCATCTTAAGCGCTTAGAAACACCATAGTTGACATCTGTGAATCATTCATATCAGGCCAAGCAGTGTCTAACTTTTCTTTATGGGTGTTAGTGCTCACAACAATGTTATTACCAGCACCCTTTTCCTACACATGAAGAATGGAGGAACAGGAAAGTCAAACAACCTTGCCCTAGGTCTCAGGCTGTTAACCTTTATGCCAAATTGCCACTACACGCAGGACAGTGCCTGGACATAATAAATGCTCAATAAATATTGTGCCCGACGATGTGAGCTCTAACAGGAATTTTGTACCCAGCGGTTGGTGAATACGTCTTTAGGATGAATATTAGTGACAGGGCATTTATTTATTCTCCTCTTCTGTCCGTATCTTTCCACTTAAAGGGCCATGCTTAGCACATCTATTCTTTCTGGATTTCAAGGGGACCGTGAAATTAAAAGGTGGAAATTTGGTGCAAAGTTTAGGAGACTTGTCTGGAAAGTGAGTTTTTTTAGCAAGCATGTAGTTTTCACGGAGGCTGTGTGTGCACTGTGGCTGAGGACTGGGGTACTGATGGAGCCCCTGGGGATGCTAAGTAGCAATAGGACCCATTCCCCTGCCACTGTCAGGGTGGCTTGCCTCTTTTCTTTCTTCTGCATAAGATGTTTTAGATAAACGTCAAAACTTCCTGGCTCAGACAATCATTCTGTCTTCATTGATAAAGAGAACCTTGCAAGTAAATTTCCCTCCCTCTCAATAAACAGGACAACCCCCCTTGATCTCTCTCTCCACCTTCTCTCCCCACCCCCACGTATATGCACAGATGTGCACAGGATGCGCTCACACACGAATGCACACACACACACACACCATTTTCTCTTTTACTCTAAACCAGGAAAATTCAATGTGAGACCCTGTCTTTGAAACATAATGGCTGAAAAATAGCTCAGATTCAGCTTAGAATCAATACGCCCTCAGTGAAGCCACTGGAATTCCAAGTTTTCCCAGCAGGCTTTAGACAGAAGTGGAGTCAACATATTCAGGCATAAAATGAATTCCAATGAGCTCCATTAAATAATGTCAATGCTTGAGGACACTCGTTAGTTACGTGGGCTGAAGGGCACACAGCTTTGAAGTCTCAGACTTCGGTAAAGGTATGTTTAAAATTTCAGTCATGAAGTGAATTAAGATGCTTTTCTTCCCTGCCAATTTTGGAAGTAGAAAGGTAATTTTATATGGGGACAAGATGAGACAAGGGAAAGGACAAAGCTTATGATTTACATGTGCTCTTGGGATTTCAAATATAGATGCAGTGACAAATAAGCAAGTCATGGCACCTCATCATGAGTCTGTTTAATTGTTGATTCATTTAAGACACATATTGAGCACCTATTGTGCGGGAATTGTCTGTGTGTGTGTGTGTGTGTGTGTGTGTGTGTGTGTGTGTGTGTGTGAGATGAAGATAGCATTTCTGTCACCCAGAAGTTTGTAATTGAATTCTGATGCAAGACTTTGGATCTGGGCACAGGCCCAGGGTGAAACTGTAAATGCAATACTTTGAAACCCACACTGCCCCAGAAACAAAACTTTTTTTAGACCCCCAAGTTTTAAATGAACATTCACTTTCCCCAAATATAATTTGATGGCGAATCTAAATTCTCCCAATCAGAAACTTCCTTTGCCTTACGAAACTCCTGACCTAAAAGCAAAGGAGGGTGGATTGATTTTAACTGTGGAAAACACAGCATGAGGATGTGCTTTGAGTGGTCCAGGTTCTTTCATGCTAGCGATCAGTTCCAGTTATTGAAAGAGACGCCCTGCCAGCTGCAACCTCCCTAAAACCCAAGACGGACTGAATTCCCAAGGGCACATTCAGAAATTGAGAGAGCAAGATATAGACAGTGAGAGAGAGAAGGAGATATTTCTCAGGAAGAAAATTTAATATTAGTTGGCTTTGGGGGAGAATGCTTAATACCAGCTGGCTTTTGTAGAGGATGCCACACTAGACTGGGAGTTTCCTTAGCAATCTTTCCAAACACCTCAGCTCTCTTTTCCTGACCCCGGCCCCTCTCTCCCGTCTGGCATATGCTTGCTTAAGATTTAACAGATGATGGCCAGGCATGGTGGCTCACACCTTAACCTCAGCACTTGGGGAGGCCGAGGTGGGTGGATCACCTGAGGTCAGGAGTTCGAGATCAGCCTGACCAAGACGGTGAAACCCCGTCTCTATTAAAAATACAAAAATTAACTGGGCTGGGTGGCGCATGCCTGTAATCCTAGCTACTCATGAGGCTGAGGCAGGAGAATCGCTTGAACCTGGGAGGTGGAGGTTGCAGTGAGCTGAGATCACACCATTGTACTCCAGCCTGGGTGACTGAGCAAGACTCCATTTCAAAAAAAAAAAAAAAAAAAGATTTAGCAGATGTTATGTCTCACTGGGTTCCCTCTCCTGATGAGACCCAGCCACCTTTCACATAGTCTCTCATGGTTTCTTGTTTATACCACATAGCATCGTGTAATGGTTACAAGTGTGGACTCTGAAGTCGAACTGCCTACATTCAAATCTTGGCTTTGCCACTCACTGGTTGTGTGCCTTTAGGTAAGCTGCCTCACCTCACTGTGCCTCAGTTGCCCAATGGGTAAAATAGTTATAATAGTTCCTACCTTGAATTCTTTTTATGAAGATGGAATGGGTTAATATTTATAAAAATGATTTGAACAATGCTGGGCATAGAGTAAGTGCCAAGTGTTTCTTTATAATAAATAAACCTGGTGGATTTAGTTTTATAATACGTCTCTCTTTCCCAAATGTAAGTTCTAACTTACTGTTTTATGTCACTGAGGTGCGTTATTGTGACCCTAGATACCAGATACACAAGGTCCGAGTAATGAAGGCAATTATTACTACGACTATTAACACGACTGATAGTGAACATTTGTTGAGTGTTTGCACCATAGTCAAAATCTTATAGGCATGATCTAATTTAATCATTGCAATGACTCCTAGAAATAGATATTTGACCAATACCTATTTTGCAGAAGAGGAAATTGAGGCTCAGACAAAACTAAATAACTTACCCAAGATAACAGTCAGGAAGTGCTGTCTCAATCCCAGAGGAACTGAGGGTATGCAGAGTCCTAGATCATTTGAGAAAGTTTGCAAACAGTGATTGGGAACTAAGGCAAAGAGATGAGGATAGGGTGGTGGCCATAAAAATGTGTTTCAGAGATTTCTGACTGATTTCCACCCACCTCTACACATGCCATACTTCGAGGGTGAGCTAGACTCAGTCAAATATTAGAATAGGGAAAGGGAAAAATACTAACTTTACAGTGGAAAGACCTGGCAAATATGACGTTCACCAAATAACAAAGTGTAGTATTACCAGTAATGTCATATGGATCTACTGTATCCCCTGACAAGAAATGACGAGTAGGCCACTTTACCTTAGCTGTACTCTTTCCAAAAACCCATAACCCGAGTCTAACAACCCTAGTCTTGTTCCATTACACAAACAACAATAGACAAACCCAGACTGGATGACATTCCACAGGATCCCTGTCAATGCTCCTCAACACTGTCAAGGCCATGAACAACAAAGAAAGACTGAGAAACTATCACACACTAAAGAAGACAGGAGAGACATGATGATTAAATGCAATGTGGTGCCCCGGATTGGTCCCGGAACAAAAAAGAAACATTAATTGAAAAGCTGATGGAATCCAAGTAAAGTCTGGAGTTTGATTAATAGTAATGTACTCATGTCGGTTTCTTGGTTGTAACTAATGTATCATTGATAATGTTAGGTTTCAACAACGGGGGAAATTGGGTGAGAGGTATACCACCCTTGCAACTTTTCTGTAACTTTAAAAATATTCCAAAACAAAAAGTTTATTTAAAAAGTACTCCCAGACATTGTAATTCAATTGGTTTAAGATACAGCCTGGACTTCTGGATTTTTAGAAGATCCCAGGGAGTTGTGATGTGCAGGCAAGGTCTGGAAACCACTGATTTACATTCCAAAGAGCTACAAAGTTGAATGGTAAAGCCAGTGTCTCTAAGCAAAGCTGTGGCCATCACAGAACCAGCTGTTAGGCGGCCCTACTTTTTAGCTACTGGTTTCTTCTCCACCATGACAGAGCAGGGGACAGGAAGAGCCACTCCTTGCTAATAGGCCGTGTTTATTCTCCACTTATTCTGAGAAACAGGATCAGATACCTTTGGTAGAAGATTCTAATGTACTCATTAAGTGCACCTAATCCTAATCTCCTTTTATGCTGGCTAAATGGATATTTAGATATAACCTTCCAGAATGCAATGAATTTGTTCCTGGGAAGCTGGATGAATGGAACGCCCATAAATTGATTCCTGTTTTAAGTGCATACTGGGAGCTGATTATTTGGAGAGCATCTGTAGGCAATGAGAGGTTCCTCCTGTAACAGGCCTCCTGTATTAGCTCATTTACTTTTAGAAATGTGGGTCCTGTGCTTTCTTGGAGCAGGATACTTTCTTAGTCTAGGCATCCTCCCTCTCCTCTCGCAGTAAAATCATGGCTATTACAACAGACGCTGGAGGTGCTCTGCCCAGATTCCTGTTACTTTCCACTGGCAGGTGCGCCTGTTCCCCAAATGCTGGGCTTGACATGGCTCAGAGTTTACACCTGTAACTTCTCCTAAGCCCTGCCCTTGACAGACAGGAGCCCCCTCCCCTCTGTGCTAGCCAATGACTGACGGTTCACGGCTACCAAAGCCTGGCACTCCAAGTCTCAAGGCAGGAGTAGCTATGATGCAATCCACACTCCAGGGCTCCTCTGGGATCAGCTGACGCTAGTCTCAGCTGCAACCATATCCTTGCTTGGTTCTTTCTCCTGCCCCATTCTTTTCCCCTCACTTTCATATACGGGTTTCACTTGAGAATCCTCCCTCACTGAATCCCTTGCATACATATTCTACTGCATTTAGGGAACAGACTTAGAATCAGCTTCTCTTCTGCTCCAGGTGGAGACTGTGCAGACAGCAGTTGGGGTTCTCCAGCAGCCCCCCATGGTGCTCACCCACTGGCCATTCCTGTCCAGTAGGGATCCCCTAGTAAGGAATGCTGCCTCCCTGGCTTAAGTTGCTTCACCCATAGTCATACTCTGGAGCTACAGCTGTCTCCTCGCTCCAATCCAATCCAGAGTATCTTGTAGAAAGATAAATCAGATAGTATCAATCTCCTTGTTACAATTCCAAGGGCTAGCCAGTGCTCTTTGAACAAAAGCCAGTCTCCTCCACCTGCTGGCAGGCCCTGGCTGATCTGGCTCCCTCCTAACACTTCACTTTCCTCTGCGCTTCCCTCCTACAGCATCAGCCTATTGCTGTGTCTTGAAAGCTCCCACCTTGCCCCTGCCTCAGGCTTGGCACGAACTGTCTGCAATACCCATTCACATCATCTCATGACTGGCCATTCTTGTCATCAGGCCTCAGCTTAAACATCTCCTCCTTAGAGACACCTTCCCTGACCCGTCTCTCATGACCACCTCACCCGATTTCAATCTCTTACTTAGCCACCATCCCCATCTGATATTTTTCTTGTCCATCTGTCTGATTGATGTCTGCCCCTTCCCATTAAAACGTAACCACCCCAAGAGGAAATATTGTCTAATATGTTCACCCCTGTTTTTTCAGTGCCCGGAGCAGCACTAGGTATAAAATAGATGCTCAGTAAATACATGGGGAGTGGCAGAAAGAAGGAGGAGGGGGTACTGATGGACCTGTGGGCTGCAACTGTGCATGACGAAGATGATGAGGATGATGAGGGTGATGAGGAGCTGCAGTGCGGAGCCCACCCCATGCACTCTGAGGCTCAGGGGACACTGCTAGGTTGCCTGTGAATCACAGATCACAGATGCTGCCCCCACTCCCCCCAGCACACCCACTCTGCCCTCCCATACTGATCCCTGCCTTCCCAGCTAAGGCCTCTGCTATTCTCTTCGGCATAAGAACAGCTTTGTCAGGAAAGCCCATGTCCGCCCTGCAGTTCACACTGGGACTCACTTGAGCAGGGCACGCAGCCCTAGACTCTTGCTGGCTCTGTGAAAGCTCAGCGAGGCCGCAGGACATTTCCATTACCCTGGCAGCTGTGCCTGGCAGCTGCTTCACAGAGGCTTTTCTCCAGCTCATGTCAGGGACCCCCAAAGCCTGCTGTGATTGCTGGCTCCACGGAGCAATTGAAGCCATTCGCATCACTCCCCAGGTCGCTAATGGCAAACACTGAAAGACTGAATGCTCTAGAGCCCCCTGCCTGCTCTTCCAGGGCTCTGCAAGCCTAGCCTCCTCTGGAGGGATGATTGCAGATTGAGGCAATCAAGATCGGAACAATGCATGTAGGCCCCAAGTCAGGCAGGTGGATGAATCTGTAAACATCACAATTACCCAGTTCAGAAAGAGGCCTGGCCATGAAGAAATGTTTGGGAGGCCTCTGGCTGTGTGATGTGGACCAAGGCTCTCTGTAGGGCAGGAACACTTGCAGCCTTGGAGAGAGGCATGGAGAATGGCGGAAGGAAGCAGGATCACGCTTTCCTGGCACGCAGGGTGCCGTGCTGAAATGACCCCCAGCATTTCTGTGTCCTGGTGCCCAAGTTCTTTATAATCTCCTTCTCTTGAGCATGGGGGACACCTGCGAGCATGACAGAATGCCATTCTATGATTAGCTATGATATCTGGAAAATGTAAATGGATCCTGCATGCATAATTACAGCTCCCAATCACTTGATTTTGAGATAAGTAAAAAAGGAGATTACCTGGGTTAGGCCTGACTTAATCAGATGAAGGCCCTTAAAAGAAGGACTGGCCCTTACTGAAGAGAGAGATTCTCCTGCTGGACTTGAAGTCAGCTGTCATGTTGTGAGTGGCCCCAAGAGGGTCACGTGGTAAGGGACTGAGCATGATTCCTGGATGACAGCCAGCCAGGAAACAGAGCCCTCAGGGTGATGCAAGGAACTGAATTCTGGCAACAACCTGAATGAGCTTGGAAGTGGAGAAAGCTGCAGATGAAAATGTGCCCAGCAGCCTTGTGAGACCCTAAGAAGCGAGCCCTGCTGTGCTGGGCCCAGGCTTGTGATCCCCAGAAACTGCGAGATAAGAAATGTGCGTTGCTTTACGTCACTAGGGTTATGGTAATAGTGTTACACAGCAGTAACTAATGAATACAACGGGTTCCAAAAAGGCCCCTGTGGGTTTTTGCTGCTGCCTCCCTGAAATCAGGGGGCTTCTACGCTGTCTTGTCCTCCTCTGCTCCTCTGCTTAGGGAGGGCTCATGGGACATTGTGGAGTAGCACAGAAGCTTTGGCCCAAGGTCATGCAGGTTCCAGGGATGGCCACCCCACTGACTAGCATGGTCATATTCCATATTCTGGGCATATTCCTTGTAACTTCTTAGAACCTCAGTTTCCCCATCTGTAAGTGGAAATGTTGAGATTACCTGCAGCATTTGGCAGAGTGAATAGCAAATGACTTCATATGCATAGAGCGCTCAGTTAGTGCATGGGAACATGTGAAATTTTTAATGACTTTTTGAAATAATTCTCCCCTGCTTGTACACCTGCCTGCAGCCACCAAATTAAGTCTACTTTGTACTTTAAGAAGACCTGCAGGCTTGGGCCTAGAAAGAATTCAATTGTGTTCCAAAGCCAAAATTCTTAGATGAATGCCCACTCTGTCCAAATATATCTCTTTTGTTCTCTCTGTTCCTCCTACTTTGTCTTCAGAGCACTTACATTACCTGAAATATCACCTATGTGAATTTCATGTATGTGTGCATGAAATTCGACTATTGTCTAAAGCCACAGAGGTGGCACGGCATGTTCAGTAGTTCAAAAGAATCTGGAGTTGGAATCTAAGATGGGATTTAAAATGAGGTTTGAATGACTTGAGGCCCCCTACTCTTCCTTCTCTATAAAACACTTTAGATTTTGTCATTTAAATGGTCCATTTGGAACAATCATATAAAATTTATGCTCCCTGATCTATACCAGGGCATTTTCTATCAATAATCTCTGTCAAATTCTTTATTTTTTTAGGTCTAACTTTATTTTTTGTTTTTGGCCTGTGATGGGTGGAGAGAATCTGCTAGTCACTGAAAGTGGCTTCAGAGCCCCCACTAGAGATGGTGTCAACGTTGACGCTTTATTGATATTATTATTATTATTATTTGAAGCAGAGTCTTGCTCTGTTGCCCAGGCTGGAGTGCAGTGGTGCGATCTCGGCTCACTGCAACCTCCACCTCCTGGGTTCAAGCAATTCTCCTGCCTCAGCCTCCTGAGTAGCTGAGATTACAGTTGCCCACCACCATGCCTAATTTTTTATTTTTAGTAGAGACAGGGTTTCACCATGTTGGCCAGGCTGGTCTTGAACTCCTGACCTCATGTGATCCGCCTGCCTCGGCCTCTCAAAATGCTGGGATTATAGGCGTGAGCCACCACACCCAACCTATTGATACTATTTTTGAAATAAAAGTATGATCCTCATGAAGTCGGATATGTTGACTCTAAAATAGAGTTGCTCAGTATCCTTCTGCAGCCACCCATTCCCCTTATATTTTTTGCCACTTGGAAGCTACAGTTTTGTTTATTACTGTGGAGACCCCCTGAGACTGCAGGAGCTGCTACCTCCCTCCTACTCCCTCGCTGCCAAGCTAGAATTAATTACTCCTTCTCTTAGTCCTTGCTGTATGCTATCTTAGTTTTAAAATATTAACCACAGTAAATCAGGGACTACATTGTGGCCTGATGCTTATGCACAAATCAAGCAGTTCAATTTGCTTGGGACCCACAGGTGAGACAAGTCCTAAACCTGCAAGATGCTACAAAGAAATGGTTCCCTGATTCCTTCCCCACTAGGATGCTGAAACAGTAGGATCCACCAAAGCACCTGTCATATGTGGGTGAAACAAGACCAGATCATGGGTGGCTGGGTGGGTATGAGGTGGAGGGAGTTTAAGGACTCGGAGATTCAAAGATGTCTTGAGCGTGCAGACAGTGATCCCACTCCCCAGGGTAAGGAGGCCTGGAGAATGAGAGGGATACCCCACTTCCCCAAGAAAGGATCTGGAACACTGAAGGGACATCAGTTAATTCCATGGAGCCAACCTGAAAACAAGAGATAAAGGAACAGGAGAGACCAGAAAGGAAGAGGAGAAGGATTCAGGAGAGAAATGGTGGTATGGGGGCTGGACATGGCTGGGCCTTTTCTCAGCAGGAGAAAAGATTCTCACCTAATTGGGGTGAAGCTTGCTGTGGCATAGAGCTTGGGCTTAAAAGTGGATCTGGATGGGAATCTCAGCTTTGTTACTTTTAAGCTGAGGGACTTAAGGTAATTTACTTAACCTCATTGTACCTCGGTTTTCTCAGCTATAAAATGAAGCTGCTAATATCCTGCATGTTGTCCTGAGAATCGGATGTGATGATGTATGAAAAAACTTTATCTGAGTACCTGTCACATAGATATTAAATGAATGGCACCCACTAGAGACCCAGTGAATAAATGAAGGGCCGAGTTATCAATGTGCCAAAGCTGGAGACAGTTGTGATCCTTGGGGTGTCTGGTGATAACAGTTTGCAAAATTGTAGCAGTCAGTTAGTGCCCACCATACACCCTTGGCACTCGCCTTTTCTGTATATTCTGAGGGCCTCTTCTGCTAGGGCCTCTACTGTGAGTGAGGCAACACTCATTGCCTTAGGACTTTCTCCAATCTGAGGCATAGAGTTGCTCTCCTGCTGGGCTGAGTGCAAGTTCACAGTCTGGGAACAGCCCTTAGTCACTGAAGGATGGGAGTTGGTGCATAATACTCTGGCTTCCTTGCCTTTCAGGTCAGGCAATCCATGCATGTTGTACACTCTCTCTGAGAGAGGTCCCTGGCTGGGCTGAGCCCCAGCAACTGGCAAACTGCTCATGAGTGCCCTCTGTATTGGCTTTCTTTGAATCCCTGTCTAGATTCTGCACACCCCCATCAGCGCTTCCTGGGATCACCACCCAAATAAAATATGTGCACCCTCGTCCTTCACTAAGGATCTGCTTTTGGGAGGACTCAACCTAGGACAGCATTCCAATTAAAGAATTTAGAAGTCTTTATTTATTTATTTATTTATTTATTTTCCTTTGGAGGCTCAGTAAACTGAAACTGGTACAGGAACTGACACAGACAGTTCTGCCCAGGGCCTCATCTTTAGGGGTCTTCTATTTGATATCTGAAGTGAATTGAGCAAATGTATAGCCAGGTATCAGAACGTCCTTTGGAAGTGCCTGGCTAGGCAGCTGGGTGAGTCAGCCGTGCCCTGCTAATCCCTGGAATAGCTAAGAAGAAGGCTCTGGTGGGACCTGCTGCGAGGCTTCTATGCAGTTGCTTGGCTTGTTTTCCATGACACAGCAACACAGCTGAAAGGCCTTCGGAGTTTTTTTTCCATTGCTTCCTCCCTTGGGTTCCCATTACCAAAGTGCTCATTGGGGAGAGGGCTGGCTGAGAATTGTTTCTAACATTATGGGTAGCTCTTGTAATTAGAGGAGAAAGTAGAATTTGCTTAAACAGCGGGGACTTCTGGAGAGACAGGGAAAAAACTTAAAATGCAATTGTCTTTACCAAGACAGGCTCAAGTGAAATTACAGATAAAGCAACATTACCATAAAACAATAAGATGCTGATCCCCTCCCACCCCACCCTGCCAGTTTGAATCCAGAAAAGTTTACTTATCCTTAATGTTCAAAGTAGAAAACTTCCCCTTTGGCTTCCCTTCTGAATTGATCAGACACCGGGGGCTATGGTTCCTTAGCTACCTTGGAGAGATGCAACTAGATGTTCAGGTGCCCTGTTGAACTAAGGATATCCAAAGTTAAACTTGAGGGCTCCAAGGCCTATGGGGACAGGGTACTAATAAGTCAGGTCTAAGTTTCCTGGTTTGTGGAACTTAGTGGAAGATGTATAACCCCAGGATGGATGGGCAGAGCACATCTATCTATGGCAGAGGTGGGGCTTTCTCTGACTTATGCTCCCAAGATTGGTGGGAACTATGGTTGATTTTTTGTAAATATAGTTGGCATAATTCCCCTCCCAAGATCCATAATCCCTCTTCCACACTGATTCTGTGCTTGGCCATGTGACTTACTTTGGTTAATGAGATAATAGCAAATGTAGCCTCAACAAAGACTTGGAAAGGGCTTACACATTGGGGCTTGTTCTGTCTTGCAGTTTTGAGAAATTCTGTAACTCCCACCATGTCTGTATGCCAACACTAGGGCTGGCCTGTTGGATGAGAGACATGTGGTCCAGCTCCTGATACCCTAGCCAAGAGCCGGCAATAACTACTAGACATAGGAGTGAACACACCAAGCAGGTGCCAGCCAATCTACCAGTTGACTGAAGAACTAACTCATTAGCCCATAGACCCATACACAATAAGAAATGGTTGCTGCTTTAAACAACTGAGTTTTGGGGTGATTTGTTATACAACAAAAATAACTTCTTCAGGCTCAGTCAGTTTCACTGGACCTGGATGACATGTGGATCCACTCCTCCCTCTACTTGACTGGCTTTCTTCCATCCCACCACCCACAGGGGTGCAGGAGAGCTTGACACTGATGTCCTCATATCATTTTACAGTTGTTGCAGATATCTCAAAATAGCATATATTCTCATTACCACTTTGATAGTTATTAGACTTACCACTAAATATTGTCATTTAACGCTTTAATTAAAAAACACGTTATACAACAAATGTGGTTTTTCTAAAAATATTTTAATAGCTGTATTTTAATAAAATTGGTTTCCTATATAGTCCCCACATATTTATTTTTATTTTTTAATGTTTATGTTTTAGAGATGAGGTCTTGCTCTGTTGCCCAGGCTGGAGTGCAGTGACATGATCATAGCCCACCGCAACCTCAAACTCGTGGGCTCAACTCTCCTACCTGCGTGGCTGGGACTGCTGGTGCATGCCACCATGGCCAACGAATTTACTTTATTTCTGTAGAGACAGGGTCTCACTATGTTGCCCAGGCTGGAATGCAGTGGCATGGTCCAGTTCAAGGCCACTGAACTCTTGAACTCTTGGGCTCAAGTGATCCTTCTGCCTTGGCCTCTCAAATAGTTGGGATACAGCTGCACATCACCATGCCCGGCTAATCCCTATTTAAAAATAGGGATTAATTTTTAAATAATTAAAGTTGTTAGTGATACATTAAAAAGTATCACTCTGGAAGTGGCTTCAGTATATCTTCACCATACTGCCAGCCGGATCCATGGGAAAAACAAAAAGCTAAGACTGCTTGAATTCAACTCAGATCAAAAGCCATAGTCTATTTAGTGCAATTTATATGTTTAATTGTGTTTCCCCAAATACTGACACAACTCATGAAGACATTCATAGGAAAGAGCTGTAAAAAGAACCCAAGAAACTTCTAGTCATTTCTGATTCTGGTGGATCATAAAAACCATGACAAATTCCATAACTTTTGTAAGCAATGGAAGCAAACTCAAATGCCTATAGGGCTGGGAGGATAATAAAATTTATGCCTTGGGCCAGTCACATAAAGATAAGTAATGGTAGGCTTTGTGGCAAATTGGAGAGGAAGTACCCCGCCTTAAGGCATTTCAGATTAATGATTTTGTAAATCCAGTACTGGCCAAATAAAATAAATTTGTGGGTAGTATTAAGCCTATAGAGCACTAGTGTTCCATTTATGGATTAAGAGCAAGATTGGGGAAGTGGACATCTGGCCAACCTTCACCCCTGAACTGGCTCTGTCATCAAATAAGTAGGTGATCTTTTCCAGGGCATTCAAATTTCTATGTCCCAGTTTTCATATCTGCAAAATGGCTGTGGTTTCTGTATCGTCTTCCTTTCCAGAACTGTCATGAAGTTCAAAAAAAAAAAAAAATTATATCATAGTGAGTAAACAATTTGGAAAAAAGAAATGAGGATCATTAAACAGATGTGGAATAAATCAATGCAATTGTTTGGTAAGTGACCTGATAAAACTTAAGTCTATCTGTATAGGACATGGTTCTTTTAAGTCACCAGCCTGTCAGATCCAAAAGAGGAACTTCAAAAATGATTAAGGAGACCTCTCGCCTGCTTCACTGAGAAGCCAAGTGTGACCCATTGGGCCAAAGTTGTTAATAGAGTTGGGAGGAAAAAGCACATAAAAGAGCCACCCATATGAGTCTCAAGCCCTGAGGTGGAGGACTAATTTCCAATTCAATAATACACAAAAAGCTACACGCAGGCAAACAAAGTTGAAAACAAGCTCAAGTAAATAAAAAGGAAGGAAAAGCAGACTCCTGGGATACTAGGACAAGGGAATAGAACAAGTTGAGGGAGAACATGACCTTGAAACTAAATTTGCCGGTCCAGAGGCACAATCTTGCAGCCTAACAGCATCTTTAGGCCCAGTTTTTCCACCTCGAGAAAGAACTAGAAGAGGGTCTAGTTCTAGGGTCTGTATGCCTTCTTGCATCCCATTATCCAGTTAGATGCTATCCCTTAATGCTTATCTTCTCAATGGACCAGAGATAACTCAGCTTTACACTGGGCCTTTTTGGTGATTGATGGAAAGATGGGTTTTGGTTAGTAAAAAACCCAGAGGAAGGAGATTCTCCCTTTCCCTTCCTTCACTGTGTCCAAGAAAATTCGTGACAGAGTTAAATATTATGATTGGCTGGGTCAAGGAATCACATTCATATCTTTTTCCTCTGGTTTGCATATATTTTCATAAAGCTTACATGGCATGTGACCTAAGTAGGTCTGGAAGGAATCTTAGGCTTCATGGGAATTCACCACCCAGTTTAATATCCTGTGACAGAATCTTGGTTTGGCTCTAATCTTTGAGCCCTTTAGCCTACACAGGCCATAGGTGCCCCAGCTCATCCCTATATCTGTGCACATAATATGGTCATGATAGGAGGCAAAATGAGCCAGAGAAGGAAAGACATGAATCAGAGGACCAGTTATCCCTCATTTTCCACCACTGTGGACTGTCTGGATTTTATGAAGTTCTTTTCTCTCACTGTATCCTTGAGCTGTAAGTGTGCCTGGTCATGAAATCTGGGAGATAAATGAGAAAATGATGGGAAAGCAGATCTATATGATTCAGATCAAGGTTAAGTTTCTTTTTGTTGTTAGTAAATAAAAGGATCAAGTGCTAGAGTTCTGCTGATGTTATAGTGGGAAGGGGACATAAAAATCATTGAGCCCACAGGTGATTTGGTCTCTGATTAAATGCTGATTCTCAGAGATGCATTCTCTCATAGCTCTTTCTAAATCATCTTTTTACCTCCTTGGGGTAACACTCTATGTCTCTGTCCTACATTATTTAACTCATAGCATTGTCTTTCTCTACTAGAAGGTAAGCTCTATGAGAACAGGACTTTATCTACTTGGTTCTCTGCTTATTACCATTGCTTAGAACTGTGCCTCGTCTGTGGTGGGGACACAATCTATATTTGGCAAATGAAGTGTAACATGGAGGGAACATCCTGCAGAACCAGGTTAATGTGAGCACAGAAAGGTGAAAGAAACATCCTTCCTCACTTCTCTGAAGTCTCCTTAATGTTCTCAGGGGTGAGTAGTTTATTCTTCCAAAGCAGCAGAGATTTTACCTGCGATGTGCTATCCAACCCAACCTTTTGGAGAAAAGAAGGAAAGATGGCTTACTGTGTCTGCTTTGAAACTGGTTCTTCCCAACTGAATTGTGTGGTTTCAGCATGGAAATCATATTCCTCCATGCCACTCCACACCTACAATTGATTGGGCACTTGGTCCAAGCTGTGCGAATCAGAGATCTTCCTTGGTAGTTTTGAACCGAGGATACAGACAACAATTGGCAGTTCCTTTTCCATAGTGGAAGCCCAGAGAGTACAAATCGCATGTGCATGTTTCTGGTATGGGGAGGGAGGAAGTATTTTTCAACAAGAGAAAGTGGAATCAATGTACAAAAAGAATCAGGGACAGGACGTTGTGTGAGAGAGAGAGCTTTGGTAATGCTTGCACACTGGGCTTGAGTTGTTCCTGAATTCCAGCTACCTCTCTGCTTTTCCCATGGCTTGACTGCTCAACATTTACTTAGATTGTTTAAGCCAATAAATCTCAATTGTTGCCAAAATCACTTATAGCTGGGTTTCTATAATATGAAAAACCCAAATAGATGTAAGCAGTATAGGTTGAGTATCCCTTATCCAAAATGCTGGGGAGCAGAAGTGTTTTCCATTTCAGATATTTTTAGATTTCATAATATTTGCATTACGTTTTCCAGTTGAGCATCTCAAATCTGAAAATCTGAAATCTGAAATGCTCTAATAGGCATTTCCTTTGAGGGTCATATTGGTGCTCAAAAAGTTTCAGATTTTGAAACATTTTGGACTTGGGTACAATCTGTACATCCAAATTTTTGAGGACATTCTGTCTGATAGTTCAGGGTTATGAGACTGTTCCTGAGTTTGGGCCACCATTTGAGGCCAAGACCTCTGAGTGTGACAACAGATGAGAGATTTCCTGATTGGGGATCTGGAAACTCCAGGAGATTGGACCTGCACCAGAGAGAAAATTTGGAAGAGATGGAGGCAGATGTGGTAAGGCAGTAAATGGCAGTGGAAGGAGAGCTGAAGCTTGAGTCAGGAGCCTTGGCTGCAGTGCTCACCCTGTGACCTTGGTGTGAAATTTATCTCTGGGCCTGGTCATCTGCAATTTTTTTGAAAATACAATTTAAAAATCTCTGCAGGTGCTCCAAACCCATGATTCTAAGCAAGAGGAGGACAGGAAAAAAAGGGCAATGTAAGACATCAGGATCCTTTTCCCAAGGGCAATTGGTATTATGATCCAGGGCAGAAACAAGACATTGCAGGGCATGAGTAGAAAAGACCAGGATGACTCTCTGCATCTGTGGTAGCTCATTGCTGAGGGATAGGGGCAGGAAGTGTGGGAGGTGGCACAGAGGAGGAGTGATAGAAACTCCTTTATCCTTTGCACTGGGGACACCTTTTTCTCTTTGGTATCCTTCAGAGGCTGCAGGCTAGGACTGCAGAAGGAGGGAAGGAGCTGTCCTATTATTTGATGAGAGTTTAAGCTTTGGAGAGAAGATTCTAGGGGCTGGGATTGAGCCATTGTTGAAGAAAACAAAGCACAATAAAGGAGCCTGTTGGCCCCCACTCCACATACTTGTCCTCACTCTGTGAATGCTCACCTTCCTCATCCTTCAAACTCACTTGGATGAACACTAGCATCTTCATTACTAAATCAGAGGGTAAGTGGAGACTTCTATCCAATGGTCCAGGACAGCTCTTCTCTTGCTAAGTACCCAGTCACAGCTTTTGAAAAGTTGAGAACAGTGAAAACACCTCATCCGCAACAGGCTCAGTTTGAGATAGATGTGAAAGTTTGAAGGAACAACTAAGATCTCTAGGGCAGTGGTTCTCAAACTTGAGCATGCATCAGAATCACCTGGAGATGATTAAAACAGAGGTTACTGGGTCTCACCCTAGAATTTCAGATTCGGTAGGTCTAGGTGGGGCCTGGGAATTGCATTTCAAACAAAATCCTGGGTGATGCTGATGCTGCTAAACACCATAGTTGGAGAACAAGTGTCCTAGAGATTCATTGATTGTAGAAGGTCATTGCACTTGAGATCTTAAATTCAAACTCAAGTTCTCTCTCTTATTAACTGTGTAGAAAAGGAACCATTTTCTCCCTCTCAAAGACTCATCAATTCCTACTTTGTCCCATAAAATGGGACTCTCCATTCTTCGGGAAGATGAGTATTGGGATGATATTCCCTCCACCCCTTCCTTTACTTTCCCCTCCCACCCCTAACTAAAGTATTCTGTGAGATGGGAAATAAGCAGTGAGCAAGTATAACTCAGTTCTCCTCCTTGGCTTTTTCTCTGGGATCTGCCTACCTAGAGCAAGCTTGCATTTTTTGCTCCCCTAGTTTGCAAGCTTCCGGAAGCAGGTTCTGTCACTTGGGGGAACGGGTGGGAAAAAGAGAGAAGGGCATATGGTTCTCTAGCTATCCTGTCTGACTGCACACATTTCTGTAGCCCCTTCTCCTTTAGCAGGTCCCAATGTCTAACCTTGAAGTAGAACTAGAAAGGAGTAAGGAAGTCCGACAATCTGACTCTGGCTGCTGGTTGTAATCTTTTCTTTTCTTCTTCTTCCCACCGCCCCCCCTCCAATTCTGCTTAACAAAATGCCTAGAATTTTAATCACTAACTCCTGTTTATGCATGAACTGGTTTGTTGGGGGAAGAGTTGTGATCAGCACCTTAGAATCCATTGAAGGACCTTGATTAAACAGTATTCTCTCTGAGTCAAGTGTGAAGTATAACACCTGCCACTCAAAAGGTTGCTGTAGAAATTAAATACAAAACAAGCAACAATAGCCTAACATAATATCTACCACATAGGAGATGCTCAAAAAAATAGTGTGAGTTTCAAAATCTTCCCCTAGCAAGCTCTCTTGTCCTGTAGAGTTTCTCCCCAAAGCAGAATTTTAAGTCATTGCTTTATATAGGGTTGTTTTGGAAGCCTTTTCCAACTTCAAAGAAAAATCATTCTGTGAATGTAGCCTAGGAGCATAGAATCTGCTATTCTTGTAACTTGCTTGTGCAGGTTTTATATTTATTGGTTTATGAATAAAACTAAAGGTTTTGACAATGAGACGACGCATGTAGGAATTTTGTATTCAAGGCTGGCTCCAAGAAAGAGTCTGGGTTTGCATCTCTCTGCTTGTGTATTGTGTGCACGTACAAAAACACATGTGCACACACAATATTTAATAAGAAACCTATCCCCACCCCTAACAAAAATCCTTAACACAAAGCTGAATATAAAATGAAGCCAACAGATGTAGCTTCAGTAATGGTTCACTAAATAGCTTATAGGAAATTTCTTTTTCAAAAGCTAAAGAATAGCGGGACATATTGCATATCATCTCTTTTAACTCCTCAAGCATCTTTAAAATCCAAGATGTTAAGGAAGAGGGGACCAGTGTTTAAATAACAACTGGGCCTCTTTGGGTATCTAAGCATTACTCTGAGAAACATGAGGTCATTCCTAAAGCAGAGATGCTAATCAAAGGCATTTTAAAATCTTCCCCCAAATAGAAAAATCAAAGGCTGTTGACATATTTCCCCATTTTATTATGCATGCTAATCAAGCTAAAAAATAATGTGATACCAAGACTTGTTTATTTAAGCAGACAACATAATAAAGAGGAAAAGAAGCATATGGACTTCATGTAACCCATGATAAAGAACCCTGGAAATCTGGTATGGCAAATAGCAGGTAACTGAACATAACAACAGTCCCTTCCTCTTTCTCAGAGTGGTGGTGGTTAACTGGTTCACAAGCATTAGCTCCTTTAGGTCTCATGACAACCACTTGATATATATGCATGGCAGCAATTGCTCTCCTTTTACAGATGTAAATGAAAGTGAGGCTCAGTTCAGATTAGCTAAATTGTTCAGGGTTATACAATTGAAGGGGCAGAGCTGGCATGTAGCCAGCTGACTCTCCACCCATTGCTCAGTGAACTTGTTTGAACGCATAGTTTCTCTGGTCACTTATACCACCATATCTCACCTGGCTATTTAGCTCAGAGGACTCAGCTTTTTAGATTTGGCTGGCTCATGTTCTATGTATCAGCAGTGTGTTCTCTGTTAGAGGCTCTCAATGGATTTTGTGCAATTCGTGGGATAATTTATGGGGTGGTGGGGACAACCATGGACTTTGCAGTCAGAGACAAGTGTTCCGAACTCTTTTAAGGCTGCCATGGAAATTAAATGAAATAACATACATCAAGTGCCTAGTGCAGCACACAGTAGGCATTTAGGAAGTTAGTTACTTTTTTCCTTGTGTTCATTAAGTGGTAATATCTTCAGTCTTCTCTGGAGAAAGTTGGATGCAGAGTAACTACCCCATGTTTTCAAGAGAAGGAATGGGGAAAAAAGAAACGCAAAATTCAATGCTCAGTTGGTGAAGGTTTTTTCCTAAGGACAAATGGGACTGATTTACCAAATCATGCCCAGGCTTATGATTCTCTCCCAGGCAAGAGGACACTGGCTATTTGAGAGGAAAGGCCAGAGATTGGTGTCTCTGAAGGACCCTTTTAAGGAAGCGGAATGGACATGAAAAACTTGTGTCCACCATGCCAATTCTAACAGCGCAGCAGCAAATATATGACCCTGAAGACAAGAGTTGGCCAAAGCCATAAATCTACCCCACTGGTGAGTGTAATATATGTCTCAAATGGATGCGTGAAATATCCTTTTCATTCTAGTGAACAGTAAAACATTTTAACTATCTATTTCATATATGCTAAATTGCTTGGCTTTAAATATGAAACTGACTTAAATTGTTCTTAGTGAATGGCTTTTAATCTCTGAATATAAACCTGATTTTAGCAATGCCTTTATTAAGAATCCTCTGATCCTTCGTTAGCATTTTAACTCCTGACTCATAAGTGATAAAATAACAGATTAAAATATTACACCATTTGCCATAGTTTGGCAGCTAGTTAGGGCAAAGTAATTCCTTGGGACATAATTTTATTCCAATATTTAGAATGAATCTATGTGCAAGGGTACACAACAATTCTTGAGTTATTCTGATCATAACATTTGATCAATAAAAAGCAGAATTACTTACAGTGGTAGAATTCTTTTCTCTGCAAAGGGGTATCTGGTATCCCCATTCGCTCACTTATTTCCTGCATACGTGGGTGTGACAGGCACTGTTATAGGTACTGAAGATTCAAAGAAAGCTAAAATATTACCCTTGCTCTCAAAGACTTCCAAAGTCTATTAAGGAAGAGAAATACATAAGTAGGTAATTACAAAGCAGTGTGATCAATCTTACAAGGGAAATAAGAGCATTGCTCATTGGTAAGAGGTGAATTTCTGGAAGTAGGAGTTTGGGGAATTAAGATATAATTCCACTTGATCCTACCATTAAACCTTGTTTAATGATAGAAAGTTTTCAGGGGAGGAAAGTGGATTGGATTGGGAAGTACTCTCATCCAAAGGACCCATTCTTAGTCAACCTATTCTTGTATTGCTCTGTGAGTTTTAGAGTTGGGAATAGGATTTCTGGCCCAGGAGGTACCACGTTTCTTAAAGCTTGACCCCTTCTTCCCATGAGTGGCAGAAAGTGGTCTGTACAGGGAGAGATCCCAACAGACTGGGATACTGGAAGATAGTCATGTATTTAAGGGACATTTTAGTGACATCCTAGTTGACTGCCATATAAATAGAGACAAGTTCACACAAAGACATACCTTAGATATTTACTGAGTTCTGTGATGGTTGAAGCTGGTTCTTAATATGTATTTGTTTATGATACAGCAATCTCTCTGTAGATACTGACAGCTCAGTAGAAACCTTCAATAGGTTATATATTTTGATTAGAGAGTCATAGCTCTTTTCTACACTGAGTTAATGTCTTAGATTCTAAAAGGCATCCCATTGAAACATGCCTTCTAAAATAATGACACCTCAAGAGGGGACACCTAGCATAACACACGGAGGGCAGAAACATGATGATTTTATTTACAGCACTGACTTCAGGAACCAGTATATGTTTTCCTGGTACACGGCAGGTGTTCAACAGATATTTGTTCAATGGATTAATTAATGAAGAATGCCGTAATAGCAGCTGATTTATGATGAAGGAATACATGGGTAGTCGTCGTGGAATTGGAAAAAGTAGATATATTCAGCAATTTCTCTGGCATAAATTAGGAATGGACTTTCCCATTAAAATAAAAAATTCACTCAACAAGGCTAATGCATATTGAAATAGTTTGCTAGTGTTCTTCCCAGCAGGCTTTCTGGCATTTATTTCTGTGCATTTTCTGTTTATTGATAGAGAAGTCACAGTGTGATTTACCTATACCTAGCTCCCAGACCAACTTCAGAATAACTGCAGGGAAATTTAAGACATTCACTGTTTTGGAATTTGCCAGTCATTATTCTTTGAAACTGTACCAAAGATGAACATAAATAAAGGAGATCAACAATGTGGTCTGAGACTCTTCATGGAAAGGAAACTCTATCCAACTTGTATGATTTTCAGAGCTCAACTGAGAGAATTCTCTGAAAAAGGAATGAGGCAGGAGTGTAGGGCTGAACTCTGGCCTCAGGGGGGCACCTAAGAGACTTTCATTTTTTCACTTGCTGTTATCAGTAAAGGACAGAAACCACTGATTCAAGGTTCCAGGCATGGAAAGTCATCTCTCAAGTTCCAGATCTGTGACTAGTGTCATCTGAATAAAGGAAGTGATGGGGAAGCTGGGACCAGATGGTCATTTTGTAGAACCTGCCACTTTGGAGGAAAATAATCTTTTTCTTTAAGTAAAAATGGACCACCTTGGAAGATTAAGACACGGCAAGACAGCAGAAAGTGTCAACAGTCCCAATTTAAGACATGAGAATTAGACATCTTTGAGTAATATGAACCATATCAACAACAGCAAAGAAGAGGATGAAATATATTTTTCCACAACCAAAGAAAGCAAGCCATAAACCCAGTACAGGTGTTATTCAGCGTCATTCGGGGGCAGGCATCATTTGACTGAATTTCTCTAGAATCATTGTTAAGCATTTAAAAGGAAATGCTAATCCTTAAATAGGATTTCCCCCCGTCTCTTTTTGGGGATACAGATTTGTTCTTACCAGTAAGTCAGTCACTGCTGAAGTTAACCTCTGTAGTCAACAATAAGGAAATCAGTTAGGATTTCCTCTTGTGATACCGTGTTTTACCTTGGTGGAAAGATACTGAAATCTGCAGTATGTTGTGACAAGGTGAACGTGGGGTTTTTTTCCCCCTCTGGGACATGTGAATTTATTTGATGTGTGACTATGAATTTAATTAATCAACGTTTTACCACCAGCTGCTGACCTCTGACCTCATAGGCTTTAAAGCTTCCTTCTCTCCTTGTCCCATGTTTTTAAAGCTTTCCTGTAATGTCATTTTACCCCACATCCTCCCAATGTGATTAGTTTTTGAGCTGGCTATCAGTATCATGAGATTCAGGTCACATAGGAATGTAACTTTTAAAGTACTTTACAGCTCACAGATTCTATAAAAGCTTCTGTTTCCTCTTTGCTAAGCGGCAGAGGAAGTAAGAGGATGAGTGAAGGAACTGCAGCTAATATATTGCTAAGTCAGACAGGAGATGATCAAAAAGAGGTCTAGAAAGAAATTTTTAAAAAGTTAATTCGGTTGAAAACAGAATTATACAAAGTTTAGGCAGATTGTAGGAGACAGTATGTGCCAAATAGCTACAAATCTGATTGAGAAGGACAGGAGAAACCCAAAGCAGTGATGACTCAGAATAGGGCTTTGAGGAAGAAGACAGGATTTCTTAACTCTGGGAAGGCTTCAGAAAGATGAAGGCAAGCAATTTTGAGGGGGAAAAAACTAAGGATTGGGCTAAGGGAGGCGATGAATGTAATTAATCTTCCAGTTGGGTCCAGATCAGTTACTGAAGCATTAAGATGACGCCAGCCGAGGTCATCAGTCACTAGGTCAGGACCCATCGCCTGGGGTTTTCAGCACTGATTTCATTGATTTTTGAATAGTAGGGATATTGGACATCATTAGTCTACTTCTATCATTCTGCCAATAAAGAAACCAAGTTCAACAGTGGTTTGCTGACTAATGTAAAGACTGTGTGATTCCAAACAGGAAATTACAAGCAGTTGTTTCAGGGCTAGAGCTGGGTCTCCTGACTCTGACCAGCATCCTTACCTTCAGGCCTTGCTACCCAAGTAAGGAAAAAACGACTGCAGAAAAAGACATGTACATTCTCTATGCCTTATTTGGTCAATATGAAAAATGTGGATGATGCAAGAGGTAGAGGTAGAATAAAATATACTTCATAGCTTAATCTCTGGAGTCAGACTGAATACATGTAAGTCCTGGTTCTGCTCTGTGACAAGTTACTTACCCTTGCTGTGCCTCAGTTATCTCATCTGTGAAATGGAAATAATAATAGTAATCTGACCACAAGGTTGTTAGGAGGAAACAGTGAGCCAGTACAGGTAAACTCTTTTAGAATGAGGGTCACATTCTTCTTCCCCATAAGCCCATTCTGATTAATCACTGCTTTGGGTATCTCTGTCATTCTAAATCAATTTATGTCTTACTAAATGTGATCTAATACTATATCTGAACATATGTGTCTGTGGGTTGCACTATTTATTTAGAAATCAGAAATTTCTTGGACTTCTATATTGGGTGAAGTGCTTGAGATCCTTGTGAAGAAAATTACATAGAAAGAGTAGGTATTATTGTTAAGGCAATAGCAGCAATTCTCAGGAGTTCAGAGTGCAGCTGGGATTCTCTAGAAATTTCTATGAAGTTTTTTTCCTCTTGTAAAACTTTTTTTTCTTTTTTTTTGTCCACTCATCATGTCCTACTTCCTCAGTACTACGTCATGTCTCCTCCCTTCGCCTTACTTGATGTTTGTGTGTTCCCTGGGCTCAGTTTAATAACCACCAACCTGACCTCCTAAAGCATCAAATGTCACTACCTCTAACTTTCCCCTAGGTAGTCAGCTTGGATATAAAAATGTTATCCTGTGGTGTCTCTGCTGCCAGCGTTTTAGTGAAGAATAGATGAGGATAGTCTCTTGATACTTTATAGCCAGAAATGAAATGGCAGTAAAATCTATATCTACCATTGCCATTTCTTCCTCTACATGAACCCACTGACTATTTTGGCTTAGCAATTCTGTCAGCATTTGGAATTTTGAAGCTCTGCTGTGAGAGTAGTAACCACAAGGTTAGAAAGGAAATGGGTGTAATCCAGACCTCAAGGGAGCCCTGAAGCGAGGGTAACTAGCAAGAGTCAGCAAAATAGGCAGAGAAAGAAATCTGACATACTGCCCACCACAGTTTTTCAAAATTCTACCATTCCATCTTTTTCCTCCCATTTTTAGCCACTTGGGGCTGGTTCTATTTGTCATGCTGCTCAAAACACGCTCAGAAGAACTGACAACTTTTTTCATTCCTCCAGTCAGTGCACTTGACAATGCTGAATATTCACAGAGGGCAGAAGAGTGTTCAGCACCATGTTTATTATTCAAGTGCACCTTCTGGGACCTTCTGGGGCATCTCATCACCAGATTCTTGACCTTCTTTTCAATCTGCCTGGCAAGTGCTCAACTTGCATAATTTCTTTTAGTCAATAACGGAAAATTGAAACTTGTGATTAACTTCCAAGCAGGAATTACATGTCTATGTATGTATATGTATCCTGAAAAGTGATCTTAAAAGATGCTTCAGTAAGGACTGATTTTTTTTCATTGACCATCTCTTATGATACCAATTTGCTCCCCTCTACTTCTGGAAGAATGCAAATTAAATCCACTCTGTCAATAGTAATTTCTGGATAGTAAAAGGACCTGGTTACTTTGTTATATCAGCTTCTGCTCAGAAATCAACTTTAGAGGATAAAGTACCAAATTCTCAGCTTGACATTCAAAGCCTTTCACAGAAGGCTCCAACTCTGCATCCTAGCCTCTTCTCTCCAAGCTTCCCACTCCACCCAAATGAATGGGCATTTTCAGGGTTTGCTAACTGTAGAGTGGGCTTGCCTAACGTGATATTCTGCATATGTTGTGACTTCAACTTAGCAGAACTCTCCCATCTCTCTGAAACCTCCAAAAGCTATCTCAAGGCCTGCCTCTTCTCTCAGATTGTTCCAGTCCACTGTGATGTTACCCTCCTGAATTTACATTACTTACTGTTGGTCACATTCACTTGGAAATTAATCACATATGTCCTCATAATTTATCTTCTAATGTTTTATTGCATTTGGTTCTGGTTTTATTTATTAACTTATTGTTTATTGCTTTTAATAAGATTGCTAGATGCTAAACTTATTGAGGTCAAGACAAAAACCATGAGATTTTATATCTCCCATGGGATTCATTTCTGTATCTGCTGAATACCGATTGATCAATATCTTCCTATCAGGTTGGTCCTTGCTGACAAGGGATGACATTGCAGAAAGTATCCAGTGCTGAGGCTTAAAACATGGATTTTCCTTCCTTTATAGAATTGTAAAGCAGTCCTATAATGTGAGAAACATTGTTTATTCATAGTGAATTATCTAAAAAGCATATTTTCTATTTTAATTGTAAAGCAGGCCTACAATGTGAGAAACATTGTTGATTCATAGTGAATTATCTAAAAAGCATATTTTCTATTTGTCTCCTTCATGTCTCCTCTCTCAACCTCTTTCTCAGACTATTTTTCTCATTTCTACTCATCGTCAAACCTCCGTGTTATGCTGAAGGCCGACTGCTTACGCAGCTTCTAAGTGTCACTAGCAGAAACATGTCTCTCAGCTGATAACCCTCACTCAAGGGTTAACATTTAGAGCTTAGGAATATCTTTAGACAAGCTAATTAAGGAGTAATTTGCATTGTGTTTGTGCATGTGTGGTTGTGTGTGTTTAACAAAATAAAAATAAAATTGTGAATTCTTGGGAGATTTTGCCATGAAGAGGTTAAGAGGATTGTAAATTATTCTGTAATTTGAACACTGAGGTGGTAATGCAGTAAATATCGATGAACAAACAGGCATCAGAGGGTCTGTGTGAACGACTCCTGGCTCATCCTATGTCCATCTGCTCCTGCCTCTTCTCACCGCATTGCCCTGGATTTTAAAATTTCAAACTTAAAATAGGAAATTTCTCAATTTTTCCCCCAGAAGTTTGTCAATGATATAAATATTAAATTCATGGTTCAATGATATATTTTTTTAAATTTCTCAGTAAGTTATTCTAAAATTAGCTTTCTAATTGTGCACATTGCTTCTTTCTCTCAGCTCTGCGCCCTTTGACATCTTCACTGCAGTCCTCTACTTCCCCCGCTCCTCCCCAGTCTTCCACTAGCAAACAAACCCAGCAGTAATTACTAATGTCCAAGCACGTAATTCCGGCAGCATTAGGCTTTTCATTTGACGCAACTACGCAGACAGCTGTCTGGACATGCAGCATGAAGTTAAAGCATTTTTAAAAAATTCCTGCCCATATTTTCTCTCCTCTACCACTAAAACACAGTTGTTTATTTTTGTCTGCAGATTGCAAAGTTATAAACTTCTCTTATACATTTACATACTCTTATATAAATGTCCACACAAATAATTTTACATCCATGCACAATAACAGATCAATATATACATACATGGAAACACATAGTCATCTATAAAAAGAAAAACACTAGGAAATAATTAAATAGCAGGGAATGAAATCACCTTCTGTATATGGACAGGAAATTTTAGTATCTGTAGCATACAGATGATAGGAGGTATGACTATTTAAACACAATCCAAGGTCTCATTTGGGGTCTTTTAAGGGGATCATGATAGCGTTTCTTTAATGTGTTGTATAGATTATTACAATGACGCTGTTACTCTTTTTTGCTAACTACTGAAATGGCATAATTTTGACACTGGTCATTTTTATGCCAGTTTTATCTATATCAAACAGAGAGAAATATCCCTGATGACTTTTGCTCTCTCAGATGCTCCAACCCTCAGAGTAGAAAATGGTTAAAGTAAAATCCCGCAGTGCCATAAGAGAAATTGCAGTAGATCTTTAGGTCAGAGTTCAGTTCTAGTTTAATACCGTGGTTCTTTACCTGCGTTTCCCTGAAGGACATACTTCGATTCTCCTGAGGAAGACCAGTCTTAATGTTGTCAAAATCTAAAGCTATCAGCCCGTGATAACCAGTGCTGATAGGAAATACTTCCAGTAATTCAGAAACCATGGCCAAAGAGATTAAGTCTATTCAGTACAGGACCGGCAAAATTTCTCAGATATGTGTTTTTGTGGATGAATACTTGTGTTCATGCCTGATTGCAAGGATGGGGGAAGAAGGAAAAGGAACAGTGATTCATTCTTAAAGTTGATTCTGCTTAGTTCAACTAATCTCACATTTTTATCAAATGGAAACATAGAGATGTATCATCCCTATAAACAGATAGCATTGGCTTCTTCGTATATACAGTACTCACACTCACCCAAGATCTGTAGACAGATCTACTCTGTGTTAAAAAACAAAACCAAACAAAAACCGTGGTACCCTGCTGAAGGATAAATGCATATTTTTAAAAAAATGTATTTATTTTCTACCTAAAATAAGGGTCAGAGGGCAACACAGATTTCCACAAGTAGACTATTATTTTGTTGAAGCTATGCAGGAGGTAAGGAGGGGAACAGGAAATTGTCTGCAAAGGAGTCTCTGTGAGCAAGATTTATTTCTTTCTTGTTTTCTTTTAACCTACTATGACTCCTCTATTAAGGGTCTCCGTAAGACCGGGGTCTCAGAGAGACAAATTTGGTCTCCAGCCCTCGCACATCCAGCCCTGGCCAGACATTTCTGCCGCAGGCAGATGCGGCGCTGCGGCCGGACCGCTGTCCCCGGTGCTGAAAGGTCGAAGGCGCCCGCGCGAGCCCTCGGTATTGCTATCCAGGGTGCTGAGCGCGGGCCACCGCAGTCCCCGAAGCCAGCCCACCCGCGCCAGCCCTCCGCAGAGCCCTCCCACCCGGCACGACCCGCCCGCCTCCCGCCAGCCTGCAGTTGACGTGGAGCAGGCGGCATAAATCAAGTCCGCGGGGCATGGAGGCTGCTGTCGCTGCAGCAGCTCAGCTTGCCCGGGGCGGGAACTCCCCCTTTCTCCTTTCGCTTCCCCAGCACCCACACCCTGCCTTCCCCTTAATTCTTCCCTGGATAATAGTACCCTAACGACAACAGTCAAAATAATAGGGTTAGAACGACGGGGGAGAAACCTAACAGCCTAAATATCTCTGAAAACTGCATCGCAAAATGGAAGAAAGAGAGGGTCCCGCTACTGTTTCAAAAGAGTAAGTTATTATTCGGTACGTACCCTCGCTCTTCCTCCCCGTCGCTCCATTTGCAGGGCTCCCGTTTCCCCTTCCCCCAGCAGCTCACCTCGAAAACACTTTATAAAGCCCCCACCAGACGTGCACACACGGAATACCGCACCCTAAGTGCACCAATATTTGTATTTACCCAAGCCCACTCGGAATGCCCAGCTGCTGTCCCTTCTGGGTATGCAGCCATCCCGAGCCAGAACCACGACCTGGGGAGGGGGCGCCTTACCTGGACTTCTCGGGAGGGTTGTGTTCTCCGGGCCTCTGCAGGTTGCAAGTGTGGAGGAGCCGCCGAGCAGGGAGGGAAGGAAAGACAGCGCCTGACCTCCCCGAGGTTTCGTCTTCAATGCAACGTGAGCTCTGCCCTCATCAAAGATGGCCGTCCGTTTTGACGTCAGCAGCTTTTAATAGCCGCCCGGCGAGGGGCGGGAGGAAGTGGGGGCGGGGCTCCGGCGGGGGCGGAGGCGGGGCCCGGGCTGCGGCGCGGCTCCCCGGCGCTGCCCTGCAAACCTCGGTATTTTCACCTCCTATAAACACCCAAAAGGGGCGACTCTTACGACTCCATTTTAACACTCGGTCTCGGGCAAAAGCGTTCATTCCGCAACTGCATTCCTGATGTTCTTTGGTGTGTGTGTGTACATATGTGCGTATGTATATATGTATGTGTGTATATATTTTATAATACATGTATAATATATGTATAATTTGTGTGTCTGTGTGTATTTCCCCCCCAACCCCATCCCCACCCCCGTTCAGTGGAATCGGTGATTGGGTCATCTAAGGAGAGGGGAAGGCAGAGGGGGATAAAAGGTAGTGATGGGAGGGGTGGGGGAAATTTCTGCGGCGATTTGTTTTCTCCAAAGAGGGTCCGGAGGGGCATCCCCGTCCACCCTCGCCAGTTCCATATATGGCCAGGCTACGTGGGTTGCTATTTTTATGAGTGATTGCTTCATGTTATCGAAGCAGCGTCGAGGTCTTGCAGCTCTCGTTGCTGTGGTCAGCCGGGAGGCGAGGCTGGCGCATGTTATTTTGAAGTACGTCAGAGCCAGGCTCTCTGAGCTGTTGCAGGAGTCGGGGGAAGGAGAAGGGAAGCGGAGTTAGCCCAGCCAGCGTGGGTTTGCGAGGACTCGAGGCTTGAAGTTGAGTTGTTTGCCGAGGGCAAAAACGGATGACGCTGCTTTGGGTGGAATTTGCACTCGGCGCTGGGGTTTCGTGCTGGGTGTCTTAGGGGTACCCCACAGAGGCACGGACGGCCCAAGGGAACCGTCCAAACGGCCAGGAGGAGGTCGGGGCTTCAGAGCAAGGACGGCTGGGACGCTGCCGAATCTGGTGGTTCACTCAATGCGCAAACCCCGGGTACCCGTACAGGCTGCCTCGGGGGGCCCTAGGATGCTCAAATCAGGGCGGGGAGACAAAGGCTACTTGTGCTGGTCACATTAGATATTAAAAGTGATAATTATAAAGCAACAATCCTAACTGTCCTCCCTGGCCGTGCACGGGTCTGGAGAGGGGGTGGTGCGCGGATCGCTCGGCGGTGGCAGCGTCCCGGATGATTCACAGGTGTTGGGGAGGCTGTCGCGGGGCTCTCCGCGGGGAGGGCGGGCTGGGGAGCGCGTGGGAGGTGGGGGACCTCGTCTGAGGAACTGTTTGTACTTTTCCGGGAAGGATGCGATTAGAAGTCGTGCCTCGCAATGTTAAAACTTGATGGCCTCTTTTAGGCGATGGAAAATCCTTGTTTCGCTTAGGAGAAACCATTTAGAGCTGGGTTCGGAAAAGCGGCGTACAACCTCTCCCCCTGCACCCTCCTCCTCCCCTGCCCCACCACACGCGCGCGCGCGCACACACACACACACACACACACACATACACAAACACATACCCCTACATCGCTGGCCTGAGAGCCAAGCTTAGGCAATAATACGGCCTTTGATTGCACTCCATTGCGGAGGGAGGGAAGCGGAGTGGGTGTAAGGGAAGAAGAGTTGTGAAGGCGTTGCGTTTAGAAAGAGACGGGCTGTTAAGAATTTAATAAATGATACCTTTAATCGCAATCAGTAGACATAATTGTTTCTTAAAGATTCCCTGACCTGAAGGCTTTTTTGACGTATTAATGTTTATGCCATAATAATTAACAGTGTTTGGATGTTTATTAAAGCCAAATTCCTAAAAAAGGCATGTTGCTGAAATTTGTTTACTTATTCATTAAGCATTTAAGATTTCCATACAATAAAGAAGAAAATCTGCAAAGTCCTTAGAGACTTAATTGCCGACAAAAGTATCTTGATTATGGCTCTTACTTTCATTATAAAGCAAGTTGGAATAGAGGGAAAGGGGTTTGAATGCAATGTACTGCAAAATCCTTTATAGTCATTTTGTCCAAAGTGTGACACTTTAAAAAAAAAGCAGCATGCGGAAGTTTGAAGAGAAAAAAAAAAAAACCTGCAGAGGGAGAAGCAAAATATGTGTATAGCCCTCAGACTAGAAATCATTCAGGCAGAAAGTATTGTGAAGGAATGGAGGAGGCGGGGGATTTTCCAACTTAAACAACAACAAAAAAAGTTAAAAAGCAACTACGTCAGTGATGGAGGCTTATCCTGCAGGCAAAAGCTATGTAGCAGTCACAGGGAAGGACTGGCTTGGTATTATGAGTTTTCAACTACTGATACCCCACACTGACATCTTTAAAAATGACAGATAAGAAGAGGGAGACAGACAATTTCAAGGTATTACAGAAAATACCGTGACCCTACAGGATTAGCTGGTAGTGGTGACAGTGTTTTCCATTACTAGTGCTTGCTTTGAAAATGATGCTGTTTGAGAGGTTCTTCATCTTGCTCTGGGAAAGGTAAAAGAGTCTAATTTAAGAAACATAAATATTGGGTACATAAAAATCTGCTAAGGATGACCAGATAACCCTAAATATATTTTGAATATGATAATGAGATTTTTTTTTTTTTTTGCCTTAGGATTTTCTCATGGCATGATTAAAACAAAACAAAAACAAACAGGAAAACTTCATCATCTTTGCCAACAGGGAACCAGCAGATTCACGTTACTCATGGTTTGCAAAGGCCTGAACCACCCAGGGAAGGAAGGTGATGGAAAATTTGCTCCAAAATAGTTCAGCTGCTGTGGGTTATTTCTAATGCTTAGGATAAGTGATGAGAAAATTACCTGCTCTGCTAGATGGATATTTACACTATGATAATTCAAGCCTCTGGAAGCTTTTTTGGTACATTATGCCCCAAAGTATTCTGGTTTGCAGTAGCTCTAAGTCCAAGGTATTTAGCTTGTATCTCCAAGGTAGGTGCAAGATTCATAGCTGATTCAATAATTATAATTTTATAAGGAATCATAATAATAACCTTTCTAAAATCCCGTGTGAGCTTTCCAAAGTCAACTTGGAAGTAGTTTAAAGATAGCCCAGCTCAGAAGCCCTCTCTCCAGGGTCCTCCTTTGGAACATGCCTGGCACTCTATGGCACTGTTTCAAAACACGGTGAGGGCAAAGAATATTCAGTTCTCTACAAGAATATTCAGTTTGATAGAGCAACTGTTTTGATTCCTTGGTTTGCTTTCCACGTGGTTTGCTTGCCACCTTCTCTTCATATATTCTTCTAGCCCTTAACACAGCCCCCTACCCCGTTTATGTATAGTGAAGTAGTAGTACCTTAAAATGCCTCAAGTAGTTTAGCTCTAGGTTTAAACTATCCAGGCTGTTTTTGTTCACTGAAGCCTCTAAGGTAGATATATATCTTGTGAAAGGTAAAAAGAGAACCAGGAATATTAGTTGCTGTTTCTGGTTTGCCATATTAAGAAAAAATAGGACTGTACACTCAGAATATTAAGTAACAGTTTATTCTTTACTACAGACAGTATCATGGAAAGGAAGAAGGGGAGTGTCCAGCAGCCAGAGGCTGGATGTTTCCACACTTTTGTTCCTTGATGCACCAAAATTACAGACTTTCTTTTACACTGCATCCTAGGACCCTTCCCAATGCTGAGACATGCCTGTGGTCAAGTAGGGAGGAAGAACCTGTGACAATTAGAAACAGAGAGGCAGAGAAAATGGTAGTCCAAATTAGTACATTTCAAAAAGGCTATTTGATAGGGGTCACAGTATTCCTTGAGTAAATCTTTTAGGAATCATATTAGTTCTGTAATCTCTTTGTATCTCAATTATCTCATAGGTAAAATGGAGACAATGATTATACCAAATTCACAAGGAAATTATGAAGCACTGAGTGTCATATCTAGCACTATGAAGTACTGGCTAAATAAAATCTATCATTTTGATGAGACTTTAATTTATTTCTCTAAGAAATGGCATGTAGCTTGGCTTTAATATGGAGGATTGCCATTTTTTCATTAGCTATTAATTAGATATGTATCAATCATACTGGGTCTTGTTTTTTTCATCTGTATGAACTTATTCATTTACTCAATATTGAACACCTGCCATATGCATGGCACTGGGTCTAGGAAAAATTGAGTAGAGAGTTGAGGATTAGAGGGGTTAAATAACCTGGCCAAGGACACAGCTAAGAAATGGGATAGCTAGGGTTTGAACCCCAGGGCCCAAGCTCATAATCATGATATTTTAGTACACCCTCCTCCAGCTCCATCAGACTCCCTCAATATCCAATAAACAGCTTAAATAAGAATTGGGGCAGAAAATGCTCTCAAAATATACCAATCAGAGGTCAGAATAGAATGGCAATGTGGATCAGTGGTTTTGAGGCAGATAATATGAGGTCTTCAACAAGAATTGATTCCAAGGGTAAAGACCTCTGAAGGTGAGGATTGGGTTAAGCTGGGTTGAAATGAATGACTCAGGATATACCTGGGAATGGAGCAAGAATATCTCGTGCCATTTTATTGATACTAGCAGAGAAGGGCATCACACTTCTGCCAGCTAACAGGCACCAGCCTAGGTAAGGCACATTCTAATACATCAGCAGATTGCATCAATAATCTCTTGGTCATGTCCAGTGGACTTTTCATCTTTATTGACTTTTGGGTTCACCTGACGGCATGTACTTACCCTTCCCTTTCTTAACGCTCTCATTATCAGGTGCCTTCACCTCTGTTTCTCCCTTTTTTGTTGGCTCCTCATTTTCCATAGCAGATGGGTTGAAGCAGCAAAATCGTTGTGCCCAGCAGGTTAAGATGGACATTTCCTTGAGTCCTGCACAAGCCCCCTGGGAGCTCCATATGTCCATGGAACCTGTCCTGACTCTCCACCCTGAAAGCTTCTGTGCTCTAAGCCAAAGATAAAAAAATTAAATAACTCTCATTTGTATAGCTGTGTGCTAAAGAAATAGAAAATGTTGTGAAGAACTGTCACACACATGATCTCATTTTATTCTTGCAACAACTCTCTGAGGTATGCATAATAGTAATTATGATTTTAATTCCCTATTAATACATGATTATCTTACACCATGCAGCCAGTTGGTAATGGAGTTAGAATAGGTACTGAAAACTTCCTACTCTAAATTCTACATCAGGAAATGCAGAATTCTGATTGGTCTTTCAGGCTTCTCTACTGACCATGGTACATCAAGAGACTCAGTGTTCTATTTCTTCCTTCACATGTTGTCTCCAAAATATCTGATTTCATACCCTTGAGTTTAACCATCATTTTCTATATTTGACTTTTAATTTCCTATTGCCAGTCTCACGCACTCTTGTGAGCTTCAAAGTCATATTCCTAGCTTCTTAATGAACATTCTTATCTGGCTGAGTGAAAGGCACCTCAAACTGAACATATATATGAATAAGTTGATTCCATACTTTGCAAGAATCTACTTCTCCTCTTACATTCTTAATTAACATTTTCTCATGATGTCCCATCTTCCAAACTAGCATACTCACAAGCCTCTTATTTTCACTCTCTTTTGCTGGCTTTGCTTTTGTTTTCTCAACTCCAGGTGTTCAAGACTTGGAACTTTTCTCCTCTCTACGTAATCATTCCCTGGTAATTGTATCCATTTCCAGGGCCTTGGGTAGTATCTGTGTGTTGATGTTTTTATATTACATATTCAGCCCTAATTTTTCTCCTGAACTGCACCATGTATGTACAACTTTCTACTCAATATCTGTGCTGAAACATAAGGCAAATATGGACATCTAACTTAGCATATCCAAAGCAGATTTCAGATTTTTTTACTTCAAGAGGCTCCCTTCATCTTAGTTCTCCATATTAGTGAATGGCATTGAAATTCCTAGTCCCTGAGGATAAAAATCTTATATTATTTCGTGGATACTTTTTACATTTACACTTAATAAATAACACTTGTTGTTCTACTGTCAAAATACTTTTCAAATCCAACTACTTCTCAGCACCTCCGCAGATACCACCTTAGTTTAAGTCGCCATCATCTCTCTCTGGATATTACGGTAGCCTCTTAATTTGTCTCCTAGTGTCTGTATCTCCTCTACATAGCTGCTGCAATGATACTTATAAAAGACAAATCTGATCATATTTCATTTCTCAAAAACTTTCAGTGGTTCCCATCACACTTGGAAGTCCTTCCTTTACCCTACAAGATCTTGCTCCTGGCCACCGCTCCAGACTCATTTCCCAACACCTCTCCATTCCAATCACATTGACCTTCTTGCTGTCCATTGAACAACCAAGCGCACTCCTGCCTCAAGACTTTTGCACTAGTTATTATTTCTACCTGAAATAGCCTCCCCCAGATCATCTCATATCTCATCTCCTCAAATGCCATGTTTACAAAGGAGCCTTCTCTGACAATCTAGCTAAAGTTGCTAACCTCTATTTTTAAAAATTATTTTACCCTGCACTATTTTTCTTCATAGCAGTTTTCTCCTGTTGACATTATATGTATGCTTATAGCTACATCTGTATTATATTTCCCAGAGGCAATGGTTCTCAATGGCATTTGCGTTTTCTTTGGTTAAATTCTTTTTTGTTTCCAAATAAATATGCAGACATTGTTAATTCTTGATTTATAAAATAGACATCAGTTGACTTCCTAATAATAAGACTCTCTTACATCTCACCCTTGTCTCTTCTCCCCCTCCTGTCAATAACAAAACTGTTAAATAGTCACTCAACCATGAATATGTCTAGGTAAATATTGTTCACTGTAAGTAGTACCACATAATGAGTATGCTTCTTTTTTTGCATATTTTCCCACTTTCCCTAGAGAAGGTCTTAGAAGCTTCATAGAGAAGAAAAAGGTGGTTACATACTAAAGAGAAAGAATTACAACAAAATTGTACTTCTCAAAGCAAATCCAGATGGTAGGAGTCAATGGAACAGGTCTTCAAATACTGCAAGAAAAATAAATCTCTATCTATAAATCTGTATTAAGCCAGAATATTAATAAAGAATGAAGGGCAAAATGAAAACATTTCTAGATGTGGACAGACTCAGGTCGATTACCTCCCATGAACATTTTTTGCAAATAAAAATATTTTCTAAGGATTGTACCTTAACAATACAACTCACAAAGAAATCTATGCAAAGGAGGAAGACCAGGAACTTAAGAAATATTAGAACTAAGACAGTATTTTTTTTCCTAGAACCAAAGCTAGGAAACAGGTATGGTAATAAATCAATGTAAAATTAGTTTATTTGACAAACGGTGTAGTTTAAAAGCTAATTATAGTATTAACCAGACAATGGCATAGATATCTCCTATCAGCAATGACAAGAAAATGCCCCTATAATGACAGGAAAAGCAAACACTTTATCATATATTTTTGGTTCAAATATGAAGTCAATTATAGGACACAATTTTGAGCATTTTTTGATGGAGTTTAAAGAAAGATTTATAATTTGTCCTTTATCTTCAACTTTTTTTTCTTTTTTGGTGTGAAAACTTAGTGCCACAGAAATATTTTTTCTTTAAAGGTTTACCACCCTACCTGGTTCTGCAATAAATACTATTTATATAATAATAAGCTGTAAATGCTCTTTTTTTGATCTTTGAAGTTTAAATTAAACTGTAGACCAAGAATGAATGACTTAATATTTACCAAACAGAATCTGAATATTATGGGGCCTAACATATAAAAGTAGTGAGAGAGCTGTCAGATGTGGGAAGTAAAGGAGAGGGCTTAGAAGGGGCAATGTAAAGAGATTTTATAATGCAGACACCCCAATTTACTCATTTTATATGGTAAAGGATTAAAAGAATCAGTATAAAGCTCATAGAAGGAAAAATAAAATTTACTCATGGTATAATTATATGTAAAGTTAGATGTATAATTTTAAAGTTAGTCAACAGAAACCCAAAAAGTAATAGAAGTACCAAAGTTCAGTGGTTGTAATAAAGGAGAAAGAGCCAATAAGATAATGCTCTCAGTTTTTTCATGAAGGACATTTATATATTATTTAAAATTGGTATATCAAGAAATAAAAAGATATTATTTAAAATTAAGGTTTGAAACACCAAAGATAACTTGAAGCAGAAGTATTTAAAGATGGTTACTTCTGGGAAGGATAATGAACAAAATGCAAAAAGATTTTATTTTATTTAAACAATCTTCATAATTGTTTTCCTGTGAATGTGTTACTCCTCTTTAAAATAATGGCATTAACAAACTTATTTCAAAAAGCTTTTATGCAAGCTCTGTTTGGGTGGGCTGCAAAGTTCTGTCTTCAATGTCCTATCCTATAATGCTTTGGCAACTCCACAACCTTTCTTACTCAGTATACCAAAACAGCATTGATTTTTAAAGTGGAGAAAAAAAGATTCCTTGAAATGTATTTTAACCCATTTGTTTTCCTAGGCAATGCTAAGGAAAGATACTGAGGTTAAAATTGAAATATGAGATATGAGAGCTGACATCTGGTCAGGAGGTCTGTCGGAGCCAACATTTTAATAATAAAATTATGATTATGAAAGAGCCACTGTGGGGATGGTTGAATAAGGATTTCTGAAAATCTGTTCCCTCATAAAAGCAACAAGAACACTAGCAAAAATTGTTAAAATAATTTTTTTTAGAAATCTAGAAATTAACCAAAGACTTGCAACAATCTGAGGAGCATTTATTCAAGAAAAATGTCTGCATTTTGGTAAGAATAAGAAACTTTGTGGCATTTCACTTGCCCTATTGCCATTCCCCTTTCTGCGGCTTTCTAGCAACCTTGAAAACCAGGAACCTACATGCCATTGGGAGGGGAGCAGAATCTATTTGGAGCTCCCCAGAGTCCCATCCAGAGAGAATTGTCACTATTTAACTTGTCTGAAAGTTTCCTGAAGGTGTGGATCAAAAAATTACCTATTAGGTACAATGCTCATTACCCTGGTGACAAAATAATCCATACCTCAAACCCCCATGACATACAATTTACTCATGCAACAAACCTACACAGGTACCCCCGAACCTAAAATAAAAGTTGGAAAGAAAAAAAGTAAAAATAAAAAATAAAAAGTTTCCTAAAAACTACCATTCTTGAGGCTTATCTTTATTTAATGTAACTTAGAGCTCACATAGTGTAAACAGTATCTCCCCAAAGCATTTGTCAAAAACAATCAGCATCAAATGTTTCACATAGCAGCTGCCTGAGGCAGTGATAACAGCTGGGACAAACAAGAAGTTGACCAAAAATCGTAACAGGAAATGCTTAAAAATGGGATGTTCATAGGGTGTTTTGTAAAGTTCTGACATATTCCTGGGAAACTAGAAAGCCATGCACATGCACAAAGCTGGGTGCATGCCCCAAATCTGAGAAGGCCCTATTCTCTCACCTCTCCATAACCTGAAACTGCATCATCAGGAAGCAAAGACTAAGGCAAATTTATAACCTGTCTGGTGGAGCATTGAAAGATTATTCCAAAAAACACATACACAGAACTTCTCAGCAAAGACTGTGAGCTTTTTTTGTGCAAGGTATTTAAGGAAATCTCTGTCCAAACATACGCTGAACATTAAATTAGCTGAGTAGAGATTTCAGGGCCACACACAATAAAGAAGACTTACCAAAGTAGTTCAGCAAAATCACTAAACAATCAAACAAAACTCCCCCAAATAGACTGGAAAAAAAAACATGACAAATATATACCATGCAAATAATCAAAAGAGAATTAAATAAAGTGGATATCAGGCAAAATAGAATTTAAGACAAAAATTGTTACTAGGGATAGTAACAACAGTAGTAACAAATAGCAACAATAACAAATGCTGTGGGATGAAAGTAGAAATCTGATTTCTGGAATTGCCACATTATATTATTTAAAATGTCTAGTCCTTAACTAAATATTAAGACATACAAACAAATGTGGCCCATATACAGGAGAAAAACAGTCAAGAGAACCTGTCCCTGAGGATACCTAGACATTGGAATTTCTGGACAAGGACTTAAAATCAGCCCTTATAAATGTGCTAAAGAACTAACAAACTAGCCCATGTCCAGTGAACTAAAGGGAAATATGGGAAAGATGTCTCACAAAATAGAGCATATCAATAAATAAATAGGTATTATAAATAATCAAATAAAAATTTTGAAGTTGAAAAATATCATAACTGAAATAAAAAATTCATTAGAGGATGGCCGAATAGGAACAGCTGCAGTCTCCGACTCCCGGCGCGAGCGACACAGAAGACCGGTGATTTCTACATTTTCAACTGAGGTACTGGGGTCATCTCACTGGGGAGTGCTGGACAATCAGTGCTAGTCAGCTGCTGCAGCCTGACCAATGAGAGCTGAAGCAGGGCGAGGCATTGCCTCACCTGGGAAGTGCAAGGGGGAAGGGAATCCCTTTTCCTAGCCAGGCGACTGAGACACACAACACCTGGAAAATCGGGTAATTCCCACCCCAATACTGCGCTTTAAGCAAACGGGCACACCAGGAGACTATACCCA
>NW_012116099.1:1318083-1341015 GCF_000951035.1 Colobus angolensis palliatus | reverse complement strand
TACCTGATATAAATGATGAATTGATGGGTGCTGACGAGTTGATGGGTGCAGCACACCAACATGGCACAAGTATACATATGTTACAAACCTGCACGATATGCACATGTACCCTAGAACTTAAAGTATAATAATAAAAAAAATAAAAAAATTAAAAAAAGATTAAAAAAATAATATATCCAATTCTGGGGAGGTGACATTGCTGGAAGCAGTGTAAATTAGTATGCCTTTTTTGGCAAGAATCTAGAGTTCGGCAAGAGCCTTAAAAATGTTTATACCCTTTGGCTCAATATTGTACTTCTGGAAATATATTCTAAAAATACTTCTGAATTTTGAAGCCTGAAGAAAAAAAAAGTTTGTGCACAAAATTTTTTTCTCTGTAACAGTTATATAACTAAATAATTGGTGACAACCAATGTGGCTATCAATAGACAAGTGGTTAAATAGTTTTGACCATTCAGTAATTCCTGTTACTTGATTGAATATTAGGTAGCCATTGAAAATGATTATTTTCCAAGACCATGTAATGTAGCAAGTGCTTACAATAAATTGTTATAAAAACAAGCTACAAAAAAAAAAAATTATACTCCCATAATTCTCCACCATGGGAGATAATTGAATCATGGGGGTGGTTTCCCCCATGCTGTTCTTGTGGTAGTGAAGAAGTCTTATGAGAACCGATGGTTTTATAAGGGGTTTCCCTTTGCATCTTTCTCATTCTCTCTTGCTGTCACCATGTAAGAAGTGCCTTTCACCTGCTACAATGATTGTGAGGCCTCCCCAGCCACACAGAACTGTGAGTCCATTAAACCTCTTTTTCTTCCCAGCCTTGGGTATGTCTTTATCGGCAGTGTGAGAAAGGACTAATAAGTTGTATAAGGTAACATACTTAAAGCTTCTGGGAATTAGAGTGGACATATTTGTGGTAGCCATTATTCAGCCTACCACAGCTTCTTAAACAGAGGACAGAACTGGATAAATCCTCTTGTCCTTCCTCCTTCTTCCTTCCCAGAGCAAATGTACTTCAGCAGCCACATTTGCCCATGAAGTGATGTACAAATGGAAGGCTGGCCATTCTACATACTTTAAAATGACAAAATGATAGAAGGGAATCTGTGTTCTCAATGGTCTGAGAGTCACCATACAAGTCTGGGTTTACCTTCCTCTGGAGTTACTTACATGTAACAAAAATAAACTATCTTGTTTAAAATAAAAAAAAAAATTCATTAGAGAAGCACCATAACATATTGGAGGTGGCAGAATAAAGAACAAGCAATTTCAAAGATAAATCAATTGAGATGATTCAGTCTGAGGAACATGGAAAAAGAATGAACAAAAACTAATGGAGCCTCAGAGACCAGTGAGACATCATCAAGCATACCAAGTAAGCATAAAGGAAAACCAAAAGGAGATGAGAGAAATGGGTAAATTGAACATATGAAGATGTAATGGCCAAAACTAACACAATTTTGAGGAATAACATTAATCTAGACACCCAAGAAGTTCGACAAACTCCAGTAGGATAAACTTAAGGAGAGCAACATCTGCGTGCATTACAATCAAAACTAAAAGGCATGGAGGGAGAATACCGAAGACAGAAAGAGAAAAATGGCTCATTATGTACAAGGGATCCTTAAAAAGATTAAGATTCTCATGAGAAACCACGGAGGCAGTGGGATGACTTGCTCATATTTAAAATACTGAAAGAAAAAGATATTCAACCAAGAAGTCTATATTCAACAAATTTTCCTTCAAAAGGAAGGAAAACAACAATAACTAAAATAATTTGTTGCTAGCAGACCTTCCCTGTAAGTACTAAAGGAAGTGCCTCAGCTGAAATGGAGGAACTAGACGGTGACTCAAATCCACATTAAAAAAAAAAAAAAAGAGTATCAGTAAAGGTAGGTACCAAGAAAAATATAAAAGCCAGCTTTATTGTATTATTTTGGTTTGTATTGTTTTCTTCTCCTACCTGATTGAAATTACATAAAGCAATAATTGTAAAACTACGTTGGTGAGTTTATAATGTATAAACGTGTAATTTGTATGAAAATAAAAGCACCAAGAAGGGAGGAGAGAATAGAGCTATGTCAAAGCAAAGTTTTGGTGTACTATCAAAATCAAGTTGGTATTAATTTGAACTAGATTTTTAAAACTTATCACATTAATTGTAATTCCCAGCTATGCACAGTGGCTCACCTTTGTAATCTCAGCTACTCAAGAGGCTGAGGTGGGAGGATCCCTTGAGTTCTGGAGTTCAAGTCCAGCCTGGGCAACATAGTGAGACATCATCTCCAAACGAACAAGCAAAACAAAGACTTTACTGAAAAACCCACAAATGTTTTTGGGAAAATAAACAGTATGGTTCTAAAATTTATATAGAAATGCAAGAAACCCAGAATAGCCAAAAAATCTTGAAAAAGAAGAACAAAGTTGCAAAACTCACACTTCTGCATTTCCATACTTTTAACCATCAGGCAGTTACTTTCCCCCATATTATATGTATGAGTAGTGAGCTTCTAGACAAAACCCAGCACTTCAGGCCCATTGTATGCTATTGAAGAATTGTATCTATCCCAAGTCTCTGGGGTCAATTCCCACTTGTGATTATGACAGCAAATATAAGAGATAAAAATTTTGTAATTTGGAAACTGGAAAATGACTGTCACAGGTGACGAAACAGAAGAGAGACAGGAAGTTGGGGCAAAAACGTGTGTGGGGTCATTAAGCTTACAACACAGGGTGGCTTTGCAGACCAGGACCGTTTTGCTTGCAAATTATAGAAACCAGACCACCATAACTTAGGCATAAAAGGAAATGTATTGGCTTATGCAGTTCAACAGTCTGGGATCAGATCTATGGTTTCAAGCAAGGCTAGATTTAGGTGCTCAAACAATGTCATCAGGAACTTACCTCTCATCGTCTCTGTGTTGACTTCATTCTCAGATAGACTCAGCCAATTACCATCAGCAGCAGAAAAGAACATGCCACTTTTCCAAAAGTTCCAGTAAAATCCCTATTTTTTTTTTATTGGTCAGACCTGGGTCATATATTCATTCCCAGAAGCCATGATAAGTCCAACCTGACACACATTGACTAGGAGTGGGGAAGGAAACTCCTTCCAAGGAAAAATCAGAATGAGGCAAAAAAGAAGGAATTGCATGCTGAGCAAGCAAAAATACCAGCCACTCATCCCAGAGAGCAGGGCCAACTGACAATGGAAGGTATTGAGTGCTTGAGTAGGAGGTCAGAAACTCAGCAAGGTGCTCGGCCTCGAAGGGTCAATTCATCTAATACAGTAAATCTGGCTACAGATGCTTTTCCAGTGGTATAATCATGTTGCAATTCTTGCTGAAGCTGTGCTTCTCAGATTCTGATTTGGTGGGTCTGGAATGAAGTTCAAAAGTCAACTTTGCTAACAAACTCCCACGTGATGCTGACGTTGTTGGTTAGTGGACCACATTGTGGCATGCTGCTATGCTAAAGCATTAATGTAAATCATCTCTAGCTGTGGTGAGTTCTGCATCTTAATTGCCCTGCCCTTGAGTTGGTGAGAGGTTGGACGATTCTGTATGCCCTGTCTGTGTGCCCTTGGCAGGCTCCATCCTCCTATCATTCAACTGTCTCAGGGAGATTTGGGAATGAGAGGCCAGAATTATGGGCTTCCTCATTTCTCTACCCCAGGACTGCATGGGTTTAAGGCACTGGACCAAAGGAAAGCCTTGGCATGGGGTTCTGGAAGGTTAGTTAGCTGGTCCAAGATCAGCATTTTATTTCATAAAGGAGTCGGAGATTACTCAGTTTCTTGCTGCTCACTTATTACTCTTTGGCTATAGACTAAAGAGATTTGCCAAAGCCCAAATGACTACAGTTGCAGGAGTGGGCCCTACTGAGGCCAGCTTCAACCAGCAGAACTGCCAAGTTGACCCAGAGGTTGATGGGTCACACAAAATGGTTGCTGTGAGCCGCTGAATTTGGGGGAAATTTCAGTACTATATTATTATGGCAATCGATTACTAAAAGACTATCTGTGTGGATTTGGGAAATTTTTTTAACCTTTATAAGCCTCTGTTTTCTCTGTAAAATGAAGGTAATCTCACATAGGGTTATTGTGAAGATTAAATAGAATAAGAAAGGGGAAAACCTTGACCCAGTATTCCAATAAATGGCAGAATTACAACTACAGTTTTCCTGTATACAGCTAGTCTTCAAGAAGCCTCATAGAGAAAGAAACTTTCTGGTAGAATTAAAAAGAGATGGTGTAAAAGAAGAAGAGAGAAGTGGGATTTGTTATTCCCTTTTGGTGTCAGGCGGCTTCACAGATCATCCAATATATTTTATAGAATTCTATCTTCCCTACCAACTTATGTAGTCAGTTTTACTATTTGCTTTTCATAGATGAGGAAACCAAGACACAAAAGCGAGCTGATTTTGTTAAAGTCGGACGGTCAATGGCAGAGGGCCTGGGATTAAAAAAGCAAAAACACTAAAAACTGAAAAATAAATACGAAAGTTAGATCTTCCACTCTAAATACCTTGCTCTTTCCACTATTAAAACCCAACTCAAACCTTAATCACATTGCAGTTTTTATTAAAATATTTTTATTCAGATCTCCCACTACAGAGTAAAAAAATAGATATCTTAACCAAACCTTTCAAAGATTACTTTTGCTTTTTCTATTTGACTTAATTTATCTTTTCTTTCCAGAATCAGTCTTTCTCTCCATCTCTTTGAATTTCTCCCTGACTCTCCAGTTATGTCTCTCTCCCTCTCTTCTCCCTGACTCATTCTCTCTCTCTTTCTTTCTCTGCCTAACACAGGCTGTCTTCAGATCCCTGCAGTTAAAATTCAAGTGGAAAACAAGTGACTCAGCAAGCTGGATGTTGATTTCTTTGGTTTATTTGCTCTTAAAGAAAAAAAATTCTCTTAGCAGCATATCTAGAAAGAAAGAAAGAAAAGAAAATTGTAAGGCTCTTGTAGGAAAAGCGTCATAGGTATACACAGTCTATATGGTATTTTAAAATTCAACCAGGCAGGAAAGGAGGCCCAAGCTCACAGCAGAGTTTAAATAAACCTCTTTACTGTTTGTGCTCACATGAATAAGCCATTTCTTCTTTCTATGTTTATTGTCTGTAGGAAATCAGACCTACAATTGCTTTTTATTTTCTTTGAGAGGGAATCTCGCTCTGTCACCCGGGTTGGAGTGCAGTGGCACAATCTCAGCTCAATGCAACCTCCGCTTCCCAGGTTCAAGTGATTCTCCTGCCTCAGCCTCCCAAATAACTAGGATTACAGGCGCCCACCACCACACCTGGCTAATTTTTATATTTTTAGTAGAGTCAGGGTTTCACTATGTTGTCCAGGCTGGTGTTGAACTCCTGACCTCATGCAATCCACCTACCTTGGCCTCCCAAAGTGCTAGGATTACCAGTGTGAGCCACAATGCCTGGCCCCTAGGATTGCTTTTGTCAAGTGTGATTCTATACCTTTATCTGATTCTTGATCTGATTCTTTATCTGTACACATATAGCTTTTTTACTTTGTATTCATAGAAACAACCATGTTGTCATTTGGTACCATGTGACCTAGATTTGGATGATGTGTTGGTCAGCAAAGGCCATGTTATACTGCAGTAACAAACATCCTCATGCTCATAATGGCTTAATATAAGAAAAGTTTATTCTTCCACTTGCTATGTGCCCAATGTAGATTAACAGAGCTATTCTTCATCATACTCACTACTGGATATCTGCTGATGGAGGTTCCAACTTGGAATTCCATGATTGTCAATGTAGAGAGAAAGGGGGAATGAGTCAAGCACAGGTACTTAAATGCTTCTTCTGGAAGAGACATTCATTACTCTTACTCATGCTTAATTGTGCAAGTCAAGTCATGTGGCCGTTTTTTACTTTAGGGAGTGGAGAAGTGAGTCCTCCCACACCCCTAGAAAAGGAGAGCCAGGGTTTTATAAACAGCTCTAATAACTAGCCCAGATGGTCTCCCTGAAGTCCAGTAGGGTCCTTGCTTCTCCTGGACCAATAATAAAGTAGGATCCTAGCTGATTCACTTTTCTCTTAGGTGAACTAACTTCTTGGAAAGAAATGATGTCATATCTTATTATACAGCTTAGAAGGTTAACATGTACAAGAAATGTCTGTGCTTTGAAAAAGGTAATGCAAAATTTTATTCTTTAAAATGATATGTACCTGGAGATAATACCCTTAAAAATAAGCAACATCCTTTTTCAGTTATTTCTTGCTTCTAATGTTACCTGGAAAAAAGTCTTACATTGCTCATGCTCTTGTTAGGAGTTACTGACTTTATTTTTAACCTATAATCCATAATTATCACTGAGCTCCAGGAAGCTAAGATTTTGTTCATATTGTCGATGTGAAATTTGGCTGTCCAAGGTGCACTGAACCTTCAAATATGTAGAATATATTTTAAGAAATGGCATGCATATGTTTAAATTCCAGCCAAATGAAGGTCTTCTTGTGATTTTTTAAAACATTTATCATATTTTCTACCAAACAAGATCGACAGAAGTTGACTTAGAAAGCTGGCACACAGCTTCATGGAAACAGTTTCTAGAGCAGTGCTATCCAACATAACTTTCTGTGATGACAGAAATATACTACAGCTGCCTTGTCCAATAAGGTGACTACTAGCCACATGTGGCCATTTAGTGCTTAACATGTGGCTACTGACACTGAGGAACTGCATTTTAAATTTTGTTGAATTTTGATTAGTTTAAATTTGTATAGCCACACAGGCCAGTGCTACTATGTTGAATAGCACTGCTCTAGAAGTTGTGCTTTCAACCAATGTTTGTTGTTGTTGAATTTTTAAAAACGAAAATGCATCCTTAACTTGAAATAAAGGAAGCTCACATGTGCATTCCTCGTCTGCTTGCTGAGAACCTGAGACTGCCACAGATATGTTTTCTAATTCTGGGGTGTGAGCATCTTTCAGTTCTAGCAACCTGCAGAATCACTTATTTGGGAGTAGACTCTGGGTTAGGGCATGCTGGGTGGCATTTTTGGCCTGTGGGATGGGATAGAGGGCAAGCTAGAGGTTGTCCTCAAGAAGAACTATTACATCAGTTGGTTTGGTGGCCTGATACCCTCTCCCGGTGAGACCTACGGGCTCCAGAAGGTCACCTGAAGTGGTCAAGGAGAAGGTCCTGCTAGTTCATGCTGCAGAAGAACTGAGGTTCACAAACATACAATCATCCCATAACTTACTCCTACTGCCATCATCCCCCATCACTGTGGGGATCGAGGTTGACAGGTTTACATCTCCTTCTATTATTTGTCTCCCACCTCAGTATGCCCTCTCCATCATTCTGTAAAATTACATTTGCTGTTTTATCAAATTTTTCTAGAGTATAACACAAACATAATTTCATCCCTCCCCCAAGTATACACTCAAAAGACAAGTGCTCACCCTACAAACCAGCTCTCCCAAATATAAATATTTGGGAGTGGACATTGACCATCACCATCATCATCACCAGGAGAAAACAGTTGACAACACTTCTTTTCTGATTTGTCCAGAGTCGCCAATCCTTCTTAGGTCTAATAGGTGCCTCTGTGCTAAGCCCTCAGGGTACAAAGATGAATTACAAAGGTTTCCTCTTTTGGTGAGCTCCCAGCCAACAGCTGGAGATAAAAATATAAACAGTTGACTTGTGATTACACATAATAGTAGTGTGAGGTGCTTGAAAACAAAGGATGGGGAGTGACATAATAAAATATTTAGAATGAGATTAATATTCCCCCTAGTTACTTTGAATTTAGAGAAAGAAATATTTCCAAAAATGTTTATGGTAGAGATGGTATTAATATTCACCAATCCTGATGCTTCTTTCTGGTCTCACAGGCTACGTTACTCAGTCTCATTTTTTGTTTTTTTCTTTGAGATAGGATCTCACTTTGTCACTCAGGCTGGAGTGCAGTACATGATCTCGGCTCACTGCAGCATCAACCTCCTGGCTCAAGCCATCTTCCCACTTCAGCCTCCCAAGTAGCTGAGACTACAGGCATGTGCCACTATGTCCAGCTTATTTTTAGTTTTTTTTTTTTTGTAGGGACACGGTCCCCCTATGTTGCCCAGGCTGATGTTGAACTCATAGGCTCAAGTGATCCTCCTGGCTCAGTCTCCCAAAGTGCTGAGATTACAGTCATGAGCCACCACACCCAGTCACTAGCCTCATTTACATTTAGGCAGGGGCCATGTGACAAGGTTCTGGGCAAGGTATCTGGTCAAATTGATGTGCCTCCCATAAAAACCTCCTGTTCTGTTCTTCATGTTCTCTTCTCTTACAGGAGCCACGGAAGCCAGATGCTGAGGATGGTGGCATCATAGGATGAATGGAGCTGGGTTCTTGAAGCACTGCTTGGAGGAAAGACAGCAAAAATGCCTCATCAATCCAACTGGACTGTTACGTGAGAAATAAACTTTCATTGTGTTAAACCACTATAATCTGGGGGCTGTCTGTTGTAACTGCCAGAATCAATCACCCTTGCTAATATAGGGTTCAAATGGTTTCAACTGGGTTATCAGATATAATCTTTATAATTTCCACATTTTACCAAAGAAGAAATGAAGTAACTTGCCTAAATTCATACAGCTAATTTTTGGAAGTTCTAGGACTAGAACCCAGTCTCCAAATTTCCAGTCAAAGCTCAGCTCTACAAGGTCAAACTTGTCTCTCTTCATCTATAAATAGTTTTCAACAACTCTTGTATGACTTCTGGTAAAACAGAAATACACATATTGAATTTTATGGAAAATAAAAGTTGTCTTTATGGGGAAGAGAACAAGATAACAGTGAAGTTTACCAAAAGTGATTTATTTTGATATTAGCATATTTAGGTTGCTTATAAAGTGCTGAATTTGAAACATGGCTGGATTTATCTATCAGGACAATTTTAGGTTTATCATTAGGCAATGCCTTGTTATATTGTGTGGTTTTGTTATTCTATGCCAGGTATATAAATTTATCCATTGCTGGGAGGTTGAAACTATTTGGATACAACATGTGGGTTCATCAATTACTGAGAAGAGTAGACTAGCTTTTTCAAGACTCAGTGTCATCAGATTGAGCTCTAAGTTTCTTAGGCCATGGACTTAATCCATAACATTCATATTTTCTATAATAAAATGGGACAAAAAGAACCTAAAGTAATTCAATTGCTATGGCAGATGCCATTGCCAGTATGATCAATAGCCATTCTTCCCTTCCATCATAGATATCCGAATCTTGATACATTCGAGTGGAACCAGCCTAGCCCAGGTGATGATGAATGGTGATGAACATAAATCAGAAGTGACAATCTTGGTCTCCCTTCCAAATGATAGTAGTTGGAATGGAAGCAAATTCTGGTCAATGAAATGTAACTAGATATCCACTGAAGGCTTCAGTAAACTATTTTCCTCTTTTCTAAGTGGAAAGTATGAGGAACAGTCATTATTGTCTATCCCATCCTTCCTGCATCTGGATTTAATTAGGTGAGGATGTGACTCTTGGAGTGGCAGCAGGAGTTCAAGGAGGGGGAAACACCTATCTGGGTTGGAGCATTCTGTTTTTCACATCCCTTTGCAACACTCCCTCCCACAAGAGCACAGTTGCTTGTTTTTCAAGTCATGGGAATTGAGCGATTAAGGACTGGGCTCTGTATAGGAACTATAGGGTTCATGTCCCCACTCTACTTCTCTGACAAATTGGCCTGGTTACCATACTATCTCTCTACTCTGAGTATGAGTAATACAAATAATGCCTGCCTTCAAATTTTTTATTTGTAAATCCAGGATGATAAAAATCTACTTGATAGTGTTATTGGAAGACTTAGATTAGTTTATTAAACTAATGTTTACTGAGTTCCTATCATGGGCCAAAATCATGGAAAGCACTTATGATGCTACGTGAACAAAGTAGACATGGTATCCTGCCCCTATGGGATCTCGAATCTAGTGAAAAAGACAGGCAAGAAAACACATATTGTTAAATAAATACACCAAGAATCAGCAATCATAACATTTTCAATGAACTGAACAGGATGGGACAATGCAGAAAAATGGTGGGGCAGGAAGACCACTTTAGACAGGGTAGCCAGAAAAGACCTTCAAAATGTGGTGAGACTTAATCTGGGATAGGAAAGAGGTAAAGGAAGCCACCAGGCAAAGAGCAAGAAGCAAGGAAAAAGATTTTTGTAGCAAATTAAAGAGCAAGAGCAGAAACCTTCAGATGAGGAAGAGCTTGGCTATTTCAGGAGAAGCAAGAGAGCAAACATGGGCTGGGTGCAGTGGCTCACATCTGAACTCTTAGCACTTTAGGAGGCTGAGGAGAGTGGATCACCTGAGGTCAAGAATTTGAGACCAGCCTGGTCAAAATGGTGAAACCCTCTCTCTACACAAAATTACAAATATTAACTGGGCATGGTGGCGTGCTCCTGGTGTCCCAGCTACTCAGGAGGGTGGCTGAGGCAGGAGAATCGCTGGAACCTGTGAGGCAGAGGTTGCAGTGAGCCGAGACTGCACCACTGCACTCCAGCCTGGGTGACAGGGTGAGACTGTCTCAAAAAAAAAAAAAAAAAAAAAAAGGGCAAATGTGGCTGGAATGTAGTGAGTCAAAGAGTGAGAGTGGTAGGAAGAAAGATGGAGAGAAGGAAAGGAAATAGGTCATGGGCCATGATACCCAATTTGGATTTGATTCTAAGCATGATGAGAAGTTCCTGAATGGTTTAAGCAGGTAACTGACATGATCTTCTAGGATTTTTAAACCAAAACTAGCTTTTGTGAAAAAAAGGTTTGGAGAGGTTCAGAAGGGATCAGACAGCAGGCCACTATAGTGCTGTTGGCATAAGACATGAGCAGCTTAGACTGGCAGAAGTGATGTGAGTGGAGTGAACAGAACTAAATGGATTCAAGAAAAATTTAGAAATTAGAATCAACAGGATTTTCTGATGGATCGAATGTGGAAGGTGAAGGAAAGGAAGAATTAAATGGTATTGTCTAGAGTTTTGGCTTGAAGAACTGGACAGTAAGGGGGCCATTTTTTGAAAGGAAAACATTGAAGAGGTTTTTAGATGGGGTAAACATCAAATTTGGTATCTTTTTTTAAATGGCTATGAGATATCTATATGGAGGTGTAGATTGGTATTGAATACATGTCTACACATGTGTCTAGCTGTTATATCAGTTAGCTATTGCTGTGTAACAAACCACACCAAAAGTCAGCAGTTTAAAACAATAGCTATTTTGTTATCCTGTGATGTTGCAGGTTGTTTATTTAGCTGGATTAAGCTGGAGGGACTCATTTGGTCTTGCCTGAGTTACCTCATGCATCAGTAGTCAGCTGCAAGTTGGTTAGATGGCTTTGCTTCTGGGGGTTGTTTGATGGTCAGTTAGTGTAATGTTCTGTGTGGTTTTCCATTCTTTAGTGGGCTGCCTTGGGTTTGATCATATGATAGAGGGAGGGCTCCAAGAGTAAGCACAGGCTTAAAGTTGGTAATGCAACTGGTATTCCCCAACCTTCTATTGGCCAAAGAAAGTTATAGAGCCAGTCCAGACTCACTGGGTAAGGAAATAGATTCCATCTCTTGATATGAGTTGTTGCAATGTGACTTTGCAACAGCTCACATCAAGATATGAAAGGGATATAAAAAGGCCATTAATTGGGGCCATAAATGCAATTAATTGGCTGTAGTACAGGTTATAACTCAAGAATCTTTATCTTATAGGTGTTATTTAAAGCCATGGGACCAATTGAACTCAGCCAGAGAGAGGTTTAGATGAAGAAGAGTTGAGTTCTAGGAAACTTAAGCATTTTGTCAATAATTGATTAAATAATTTGTCAATGAGGTTGGTGACAGCAAAAAGACTTAGAAGGAAAGGTTAGTGATGTAGAAGATAAAACAGGAAGTAAAAGCATGTAGAGCAGAGATTTGTGTGTATTAATGCTTAATAGACTGAGTCTGATATAGTTCATATTCATCTAATGAGGGTATCCTCATTTCAGGGCACTTAGCTACCTCTATGTTAGAAAAAATATGTGGTATAAACCACAGTCCTACTATCCGGTCATGTAGAATATATTACTGAGGTGGAGGGACAGCCTTATGCTTACGTAAAGTCAGTAACAAAGCAGGACAACTACATAGGTGTTTCTCAAGAGCCCATCAGTGAGACTTTTAAAATAAGATAAAAACTTAACCCTTTTGCTGGTTATATGAGTGTTTTAAGTTTGTGAAAATTCATCAGATCACATAGTTATTACTTATGTGTTCTTCTATGTCAATGTTATACTGCAATAAAAATTTTAAAACCCACACACACGCCTTATTCCTCTGGATTGTTGAGGCCTCAAAGTGGCTTAGTTTGATTAAGGTGCTAAATGACGTTCCATAAGAACTTACTTTTATTACATTCATTTGCGTATATGTGTGATGTATTCATATATATTTCAGAGCCAAAATTTAGAAAAAGAGGCTTGTAAATAAACAAAACAAATTCCTTCTCTTTGTGAGCAATTTAATCATGATTGACTTTTAAAACTTTTAATCGTTTTGAAAAATATTTATTACTTTTGTCTTCCACCCCAGCTTAAATGAATCTCCAGTATGTAAAAGGAATTTAGTTATCTGCCTTAGCATGCATTGTCTTTTTAACATAGAGCAAAAGAAAATTCAAACAAGAGAAATTGCTTTTTGTTATAAATTTATTATAACAAAAGGTATAGAAGCCTCTTTTGAATAAGAAGACTCAAGAACAAACTCGGAACAGTTAGAAAGAAAAGAAGACTTTGCAGAAATTTTTTAGAAGGCCAAATCAGATAGGGGCTTGCTTGGAAAACTGGCATAGGGACAAATTGGCTGGGTCAGAAAGGAAAGCAACTTTTAGAAAATTGTCTATGGAAACAATCAAAGCATCAAACGTCGGTAAGAATAATTTAGAGATGCTGGGGAGGAGGGAGGACAAGACAGCTCGGATCCTCAGGAGGTTTGTATCATGTTCTATGAAAAGTTGAAATAGAAGCAAGCCTCTTATAACTAATGCAACTAAAAAATTATTATTACCATTATTATTATTATTATTATTTTTGAGATGGAGTCTTACTCATCGCCCAGGCTGGAGTGCAGTGGCGCAATCTCTGCTCACTGCAAGCTCCGCCTCCCGGGTTCACGCCATTCTCCCGCCTCAGCCTCCAGAGTAGCTGGGACTACAGGCGCCCACCACCACGCCCAGCTAATTTTTTTGTATTTTTACTAGAGACGGGGTTTCACTGTGTTAGCCAGGATGGTCTCCATCTCCTGACCTCGTGATCCACCCACTTCGGCCTCCCAAAGTGCTGGGATTACAGGCGTGAGCCACTGCGCTCGTCCTAAAAAATTATTATTAACTGTGTGTCCATGGCCTGTGAGCACAGTCAATGGCTGAACTCTCATAGAGCTGGCTGACTTGCAAGGTACTTAGAAATGATGAGATACAAGGATGTTTAATTCAGATGAGAAAACTGAGCGCAGGGAGACTAAATAATTTGCCAAAGACCATCTGACTAATAAATGGTTGAAACACAACCAGAGCTAACAATAAAGACATATAGAACTGGACTGAGTTAAATACCTCAAGGTTTCAACAGAGGCCTGCCCTGTTTCTGTGAGTAAACCATGCAAAATATTGGCTTTGTAAAGGATGAAGTTGGTGTGGATTTTTTTTTTTTTTCCATATTGGTCAAGGCCAGTGACCAGAAGCAGTGAGAGTGCCAGAAATACTCTACAATGGGTGGAATGGAGACTGATTTCTGTAAGTTTAGAATAAAATGGCCACAAATTCTTGGATACTCCTTTCACTGGGAGCTTGGGGGTCTATATCTCCTCCCCTGGATCTGGGTGGGCTTGTGACTGCCATCTGAATAATGGATTGGGGGTTGGAGGTCAAGGAGAGAAGCCCAGTCACCAGTTTGCCGCACAGGATGATGACAACTTGGACCCTAACCCTAACCTGAACCCTAACCCTAACCTGAACCCTAACCCTAACCTTAACCTCTTTTCTGGAGGTTAGGTGAAGACAAAGTTTCTAAACATATTTTGGAGGCAGAATGAATGGGACTTGGTGATAGAATGGATGTGGGATGGTATGGCTTGAGGAACTAAGTAGAGTCAATTCCCCCAGATAGGAAAAGCTAGGCAGAGAACCTCAAAGTTCTATTTTAGCCATGTTCCATTTGGGGTGATTAGGAAATATCCTAATTTCTATTTGGGGTTGGAAGTCAAGTGGGAAATTGGATTTACAAACCTGGGGCCCAAGAAAGAGTTCTGAGGTAGATATATAATTTTTCTTATTAAACAAAAATTAGTTTTTAAAACTTGAATTATTCTTTTGACACAGCTACTTTGGGTGTGGTCTTAAATCCTGTAAATTTCAATGTCCTTTTGGGCTTCCCAATCACTTCAGCTCCAGGCTTCTTCCTGTAATGCCAGGGTCATCTTTCTCCATCTTTGCTTTTGTGTCTATGAATATTTCTTTCAGTCCTCTTCTCTCCTTATGAAGTAAAGGCTGACCAAATTTCTGGACTCTTAGCAGCAGCATCAGAAAAAAAAAATGAAGATCTGGAGCTTAAATGGCTCCATACCATATATTTATAACTTCACAGCAGTCCCCAGAGTTAAAGAAAAATGCTGGAGGTCTCCTAAGTCTGAGAAAAATTTGGTGCTCCATCATCAGTTCGCCTATGAAATTCTGTAACTCAATATGGCTGATTACATCCAACTTTTTTTTTTTTTTTTTTTTTTTTGGTCTATAGAAGCATGAAGCAATGGCTACCTTTCCAGATCTAATAACTTCCCATGGGACTGTCATGATGGTTAGTCCCTTACACCCAAATCCCCACTATTGCTCTTTCAGAATTGCTGTTGTTTTCCCGTTAGGTCATTTCTATTCCTGGAGCTTGTTATTCTGACCCCAATAAGTCATAGCTTTGGAAAGATACACTTATTTAATTCCTGTCCTCAGAAATCATTCCCATTATTTCTTTATTTCATTATTCTCTGCAATATTTGTAATTGGTCCTTGTCATAGGAAGTCAAAAGACTGAAAAGAGTAGAAAGGATGCTTTTCTCCAAGATATGACATATGCCTACCTGTATAGAACTGTTGTTTTGGATTTCTGCTCTTAGGAATCTAACTGGGAAATGCCCAACCAATACCCTGCTGAAGTATGTTCTACATAATGGGGTAGGGGGGAGGGTAGTTCATTAGTGTCAACAATTTTGTCAGAGTGAAAATTAGCATCTCTCACAAATGGATATGACCACAGACTTAGAGACAGATCAGTCTGGGTATATAACACTAGTCTGACTTAGCAGCTAGCTAACTGACCTTGAGCACAACCACTTAATATTTCTGTAAAATGTTCTCCTCATCTAAATGTTTGCACTTCTAGCTCATCTTTACCCTTCAAATCTAAACTCAAATGTCCTTGCTCTGAGAGGCCTTCTCTGCCTGCCCTCCCATGTAAAGAAACCAGCTCCATTTCTGGATAATTATTCTCTCATTTATTACTTTATTTCCTTCCTTCTACTTATGGTAATTATCTGAAATTGTCTTATTTACAATGTTTGCTTATGTGCTTATTTCTGAGTCAACTTCCACTTTATCCCCAGCTCAGAGTAGGTGCTCAGTTAATTAATGAAATGTCTGTGCAAGGCCAAAATCACTAGCCAGTTTGATGAGAAGACCCAACCTAAATGATTATTTGCTATCCTTGCTTAGCACTGTCCATTGGAAATATAATGCAAACCACTTATGTAACTTTAAATGTTCTAATAATCACATCAGAAAAGTCAAAAGAAACAGAAAAAATGAGTTTTATATTGTATTCTACTTTACCCAATATATCCAACATATTTCAACATAAAAGTTATTAACATAAAAATTATCAATGAGTTCATTTACATTATCTTTTTTATAGTATATATTTTTTGAAATCTTGTATGTGTTTGTTACATATAGCACATTTTAATTTGAATGTTAAATTTTAATTCGGAATACTCGATCTGTGTTTAGATTTTGTAAGATTTATAGCTGGAAAAGGAAATTCACATACGCAAATTGTTCCAAATATGTTTAAACATTTTTCAATACTCTAATCAAGCATCAGGTCTTAAATTTAAGTTTAAATGAATTAAGATGAAATATAATTAAAAGTTCAGTTCCTAGTTACAACAGACACATTTGGAGTGCTTAATAGCCACAAGTGGCCAGTGGCTACCATGCTGCAATTCTAAACATCTTGCCAAACATTTCTCATCATGTTATCTTGTGGAAACATGTTCTTACAATCAGGTTATGTTATTACAAAAGGAAGAAGAGAAAGGAACTTGTTTGCGTTAAGTGGAGGTGTATGGCAGGCACTTTGGTAAACATTTTTTAAACAACCCTTGTAATGAATCTATGAGGCAAGTTTCATCATCCCCATTTTATACATTGGGAAACTGAAGGCTGAGAGAGTTTGCTGCAGGCCCATAACCTCTCCAGCAGTTTCTAGCTGAGAAGCCAGTGAGCAAAGAGAAGATCACTCTCAGACTTCTACCCAGTCCTCCTGACATCTTCCCAAGCACTACCCCGACCATCTGAGAGCATACCTGGCTTCTTCTCCTCAGGTAGAGGCAACGCAAAGTAGGCTTTCTGCTTCTCACTCATGCAGAACCTAGGGTTAACTGGCCACAGGTGAGGCCCTCTGCCTAAGGAGTAGAACTAACTCCCTTCTCCCCCTTTAAAGGGCTGAGAGAGCCCTCCCTTATCTCAGAGCTAGAGTGCAGGCAATTGAGATCTTTCCCCATGGTTCTATGGGAAAGCCTCTGGGTTGGGAAGGCCTCTGGGGATATGGAAATCAACTGGGGTGCAATCATTTAAAATCTTCTGCATTATTTAACTTAGACAATGCTCCTTCTATCCTTTGAAAAAAATAGCATATTTATTTGTATTTTTATTTCATTTTTTAATTCTATTTTTTTTAAGACAGTCTCACCCTGTTACCCAGGCTGGAGTGCAGTGGTACAGTCTTGGCTCACTGCAACCTCTGCCTCCCAGGTTCAAATGATTCTCCTGCCTCAGCCTCTCACCTGAGTAGCTGGGATTATGGGCATGCCACCATGCCTGGCTAATTTTTGTATTTTTAGTAGAGAGGGGGTTTCGCCATGTTGGCCAGGCTGGTCTCAAACCCCTGACCTCAGGTGATCCACCTGCCTTGGCCTCCCAAAGTGCTGGGATTACAGGTGTGAGCCACCATGCCCAGCCAATTATGTATTTAAAACAAGTTTGAAGTGCCCAGTCATAATCTATCTTTATGCACACAGTTTCTCAAAAGGGTTCGGCGGGAATGTAATTTTGATGACTTTATATGTCTAAGATTACTACTTGAACTTCAATATCCCCTTTCCTTTCTTTAGTGGCAGAACACCTTATTTTTAGCTGGGCACATACCTGTCCCCTGAGAACAAGAATAACATTTCTCAGCTTTCCTTGCAGCTAGGTGTAGCAGTCATATGACTAAACTGGGCTAATGCAGTATATGAGGAAGTGTTGTATGAGGCTGATAAGCAATTTCCTTAGAAAATGAGTCTTTACCCTTCTTTACTTCCTTCCTCTACTGTGCAGGCTGGAATGCAGGTTTGATGTCTGGAGTTTCAGTAGCCATTTTGAGCCATAAAGTGAAGGCCATAAACAACAAAATAAAAGGAGCTCGTATTCTTGGCATCATGGAGTGCTAAACCTGCCCTGCACTATTTAAATTTAAATTTTTCTTGTGTGAGAGGAATATAAACTCATTTCTTTAAGTCACCATTTGCATTTTCTATCATAGGCATCTGCACCCAAATCAAATTCTAATTGAAACACATACACTTCTGAAGTAGAAGACAGTTATGGAAGTGAGTGTTCTGCAACTAAAATGGCCCAATTAATTAGGTTACACATGGAGATGAGAGGTATGAGGCCTCACTTAGTCTGCTCATTATTAAAATGATCTCTAGGCCCATCACCCATATTTACTCATGATGTAAGAAATTTGCATTAGATTCTTAGATTAAATATTGGGCCAGATGTAGAGACTACAACATTTTCCATATATTGTTCATTTTACCATTTTTTATCTACTGATATATATTTATTTTTAAATTTCATTTTGTTTCCCTCTTACCTATATTTTTTATCCAACATTTCTTTTGTATCTTTTCTTTTCTTTTCTTTTCTTTTTTGAGACAGGCTGTCACTCTGTCACCCAGGCTGGAATGCAGTGGCACAATCATGGCTCACTGCTGCCTCAGCCTCCTGGTTCAAGCAATCCTCCCACCTCAGCCTCCTGAGTAGCTAGGACTACAGGCATATGCCACCATGTTTGGTTAATTTTAATTTTTTGTAAAGACGGGAGTCTTACTATGTTACCCAGGCTGGTATTGAACTCCTGGGCTCAAGCCATCCTTCCACCTTGGTCTTTCAAAGTGCTGGGATTACAGGAATGAGCCATCATGCCCAGCCTTGTTCAGCATTTCCACATTAGACTTTCCCATGTTATTTTTCACAGACACAGAGAGAGAATGATTACCAAGTGGAGTATTTTTCTGGTTAGGGAAGAATGGCACAAGGATTGAACAAGGAAGAGACAAGGCTGGCTTTCAGGGCTGTCAGAAAGTGATGCTGTAATGTTGACATCATTACCCAAGTCCTGGTTAATAATGTGCAAAGGACACATGCAAAAAGTACATGTGCAGGAAAAAGATAGAAAGGAAGTGCCCAAATTGAGAGCAGTTGTTATTATCTGGAGAATGGAATAGAACCCACACTATGATTTTTCATCTTATATACTTTTGGATTATTTGTTGTGTTTTTATCATTAGAATCAGCATTTCTTATTCTATAATTTAAGAAATAGAAATTAGTCAAGAGTTGCATAGTCAAGAGGTGATAGTGATTTAAAGTCACAGAAGCCATGGAAATGTTCAGTTGTGCCTCTGTCCAAAAGTCATTCACAGACCTAAGACCACATTCTGGAAAACCTTGGATCTGCCCTTGTGTCTTCCAGGAGAGTTTCCTCTTTCTTGCTTAGTCAATACAGGAGAGTCATTTCTGGGTAAGTAGTAGGAGGGCAGTGAAATGCTGGGCCAGGCTGAGGGTTACCTGCAGACTGGGTCACCACAGACTCCAACCTAAATATTTACCCAGGTGCTGAATACATGACTGTGCCTTCATTTTGTCATCACACTGTTTGCTGAGTTCCCTAAAATACCCCAATTCCTCTTACTCCAGACATTTTGCTGTTCTTCCTCCCAAGAATCTATTTCTCTGTCCAGCTTCATGGTCATTGGCTTGCTATTGTAGATGATTGCATTAAAGGTTACAGATTTCCATGCCTCCATTTATCCACAGCTTTGGTTAGTGACCTTACCCGCTGGTTCTAGGCTTGGCTGAGATGTGTTTAGAGACAGTAGCCAACTCATTGAAAGCAGCGACTCAAAAAAGGGCATGAACATTTTGGCTTTCTCTGTTTCTCTTGGATCCTTGCCACAATCAAGAGAACAGGCCTGAGCTGGCCTGCTGGAAGAGTGTGAGAGATACATGGAGTAGAGCCAAGTCATCCAAGCCAAGGCCACCCTGAACCAGGAACTGACAGCTAATTCAGCAGCTGAGAGTGGATGCCTGAATAAGCCCTGCCAAGATCAGCCAAGACCAATCCAGATTTGCAGAACTTCCTAGTAGAAATGTAAGCTCATGAAAAATAACAAATGGTTGTTCTTTTATGCCACTCAGTTTTGGGATGGTTTGTTACATAGTAATAGCTAATTGATTCGGTTGCACATTCCTTTCCTCATCTGCCTTCCTCCTTCCACCTTACCAAAAGCACATCAGACCATCTCTAAACAACTGCCTTATTTCCAATTCTCATGGCTTCCTTGGTCACATCTTCAAATACTTCCAATAGCTTGCATTCCACCCATAAGACTGCAGAAGAGAGAGAGAGAAAAAAAAAAAAAAAGAAATACATTGAGGAGCCTAGCAGTGGCCTATTTCACATGTGAGGGGCAAGGATTAAACTCTCTGTCTGCCCTGGGACACATCTGAGGCAGGCAAATGCTACGTTATACTGGGCCACTTGACTGGTTTCTAAGATGACTGTTCTTTCACCTACAGAGCCCTCATTTTCTCCCTTTTCTTGCTTACTTCACCGCTAACACTATAGATGTTGGTCAATCTCATCAAAGCCAGAAAGCACACAATTAAAGGGCAAACCCATAAGTTTCTATTCATAGTTTAGAGAAGGAGAAAAAAAATAAGGAAAGGAAAATATTTAAGTTAATATAGTTAGAAGCTCTGTATATTGGCTTGATAGTGGTGGACACATGGGAAACTCATGTTTTGGCTGACAGGAAAATTATGAACCATCATCCCATTGATTCAGAACTGTGTGTATGAACAGGTCTCAAAGTGAATACAAGTTCCAGTTCTGCCATTTAACACCTATGTAACTGTATCAGTTTTCTCTGTGTAACAAACCACTCCCAAATTTTGTGGCTCAGAACAACCATTCACTCATAATTGTTCATGAATCTATGGATCAGCTAAGGGTTCTGCTGATTCGGGTTGAGCTCGCCTGATCTTGGTGGGGCTTGGTCACACATCTCTGGTCAGCTGGAGGTTTGGCTGGTGCTGATTGATTTCATATGGTGACATGGGAATGACTGGACTCTGTCTCCACATGGTCATGCATCACTCAACAGGCTAGCCTAGGTTTATTTACTTGATGGTCACGGTGTTCCAGAGTATGCAAGAGGAGAAATTCTGATGCACAGTTACTTCCCAGGCCTCTGCTGGCATCATGCTTGCTCTGTCCTATTGGCTGAAGCAAGTCACATGGCCAAACCCAGCATCTGTGGGGAAATGTACTACCAATAGGTAGATCCAGAGAGGCAGGAAAAATATTGGGGCCACTATGGCATTGATTCACCACAGTGATGTTTCATAAATCTCTTGGTTTCTCTGAGCCTCAGTTTCTACCTCCAAAAACTGAATATAGTAGTATTAGTCTGTTGTGGGTTATTATGTTCCCCAAAAGATATGTAGATGTTCTAGCCCCTGGTAGTTATGAATATGACCTTAATTTTGGAATAGTACCTTTGCAGCTGCAATCAAGTTAAGATGAGGTCATTAGTATGGACCCTCATGTAATGTGACTGGTGGTGTTATAAGAAGAAGAAAACATCACATGAAGACAAAGACCCACAGGGAGAATGCTATGTGATGACTGAGGCAGAGATTGGCATAGCACAGCTACAAGCTTGTGAATGCCAAAAATTGATGGCCACCAGTAGGAACGAGGAACAGGCAAGGATGAATTCGACCCAGAATTTCAGAAAACGTGGTCCTGTGAACACATTGATCTCAGACTACCAGCCTCCGGTACTGTGATACTACATTTATGCCACCCAGTTTGTATTACCTTGTTGTGGCAGGCCTAGTAAACTTAAACAGAGCCCAACTCATCTGGCAAATCTTTTACCAAGGTTGAGTAAGAACAGTTACTGCTGATGGATGGACTCTAGTCCTAAAAATGGTTATTCTGAGATAATGCAGATCTTGTAGTTTCCTATTTGTAGGAGGCTGTTCAGGCAGGATGGAGGTTGTATAGTTGCTGGGGCATCAGAGCAGCCTCAGATCTCTGGTGTTAGAGTCCCTGGGGTTTCCAAGGGAGGAAAATGCCAGCATCGCTTGTCCTCCTGTCAGCTTCTCTCCTGGTTTGTAGTGTTACCCGGGCTCCTGACAGACCTGCTTCCACCAATTCCTGAGCTTGAAATGCCTTCAGGGCCTGGGATTTTCCCCTTTGCTAAAGGAGAAGCCCCAAGATCTGATAGCTGGCCTTGCTCCCATGTAGCTCTAGCTCTGGGAGCATTATAGGAAGGCAGAGCCTAATTTAATCTTCCTTATCTTGTGATTTCAGTACTGTGTCCTCCATTTATACTTTCTTATTGTGCAGGGAACGTGGTTCTAGGCATTGCTAGAGACAGTAGTAGTTGTTTTTGCAGGCAAACACGGGCAGGCAAAAGCTTGCCCTGTGGACTGTGGGAAGTCTCACGTCTCCCTGGGCATTGGATGAGGCTAAGTACATGAAAGGGCTCCCAGAATGCACCACTAGATTTCTCCCAGAATGCTCCCTGTTGCCTTCCCTAATTTTGCTCACCCTATTCGCTTTGACTTGAGAAGGCTTTCTACCATCTCTCCATGTTGAAATGGTTCTTAAACTTGGAGAACTTTAAGACAAGTAAAAATGGAGAGAATATAGGATTTGAAAGAAAGATCTGAGTTTAAGATTCATATTTCACACTTACTGTGTGTCTTCAAGCAAGTCACTTAATATCTCTGATGCTGAATACTTACTATTATTATTATTATTATCTGGTAGACACAGTAACCTCATTCTGAGAGTCAGCTAACATAATGGGCCCGAAACTGTTAAACTGTATAAGACATTCAATTTAGAAGGGGAAAATTTGCTCATTCATTCATCTAACTAATAACTATTGGAAGCCTGTTCCATGCCAGGTTCTCTACTAGATGTTGGGAATATGAATGAACAGTATAGTTGAAGTCTCATAGAGCTTACATTCTAGTGCAGGAAATAGGCAATAAAATAGCAGACAAACAAATGGCATAATTGCAAATAAGTAGATAATTAGAAATTATAATAATTGCTAGGAAGGAAGCCAACTGGATCTTAAGCAACATGGACTGAATTGATAATGTCTGAGTTCAAAGGCTCTAATTCTCTGTACCTGGAGGACAAACCAGGCAGGGGTGTGAAGAGTATATATATATACACACACACATATATATATACACACACACACACACATATATATATACACACACACACATATATA
>NW_012116099.1:1300278-1317778 GCF_000951035.1 Colobus angolensis palliatus | reverse complement strand
ATATATATATATATATATTTTTTAGTAGAGATAGGGTCTCACCACCACGCCCAGCTAATTTTTTGTTGTTGTTGTTTCTCAGTAGTGACAAGGTCTCGTTATGTTGTCCAGGCTGGTCTTGGTCTTGAACTCCTGGGCTCAAGAGATCCTCCTACCTCAGACACTAAAAGTACTGGGATTACAGACATGAGACATCTAACCCAGCCCATATTTTTTTCATGTACTCTGAATTTCCTGTTGACCTGATTTTCTTACTGCCTTACCATTCTCTACTTATTAGGTCACTGGCATATGTGTATCTTCATGGGAGAGCGGGGGTCCCTAGACAATATGAGGTGTCACTGAATCACAACTTAAAAGTTGAATGAAACAAAAGTTTAGAAAGCTAACTTTTGTCAGCAGAGAAAAAAAATTTTAAAAATGTTAAGCCTTTCTTTACATATTAAGAGCAATGTGTGGAGACTGAACACAGTTTCACTGTAAAGCAGAGTAGAAAAAACTTAGCTTACATGTAAAGGAAAGTTTCAATGAGACAGAAAGGCATAGAAAGTTTCCCACCACTGAAAGAGAGAGGGAGAGAGAGAAACTGAGGGACAGGAGGTCAGATGTGAGTGAACTGGTTCCTTCACGTGGATAGACAAAATCTTTAGAAAGATAGTTTTAGATGATCACTTAAGATGATTATTTTTGAGCAATGAGCTTCATAATTGCCTGCTCCTTATTGATAGAATGAATATTTTGGTAGCTGTGCATCTTACCTCACACAGTCCATAGTGACCAGAGAAACTGAACTCACCTTTAGTTACTGGAGTGGGGCTTAGTCTCAGCAAAAATTATGGTAATCCCAATCCCCTTGATGGCAATTGGTTCAGAAACCCAGGTTTTAGTCAATCAGCACATGGTATTCCTCTGTCCATTCTTACTTGTTCTGAGATGACCCAATCAAGATGAAGGAAAAGTTTTTAAAGATAAGGTTGCAGAGAAGTTTTTCTTTTTTTCTTTCTCATCGGTGATGGAGGAAGTAGGCTCTCCATACAGTAGTTAGTCCCCCCATCTCCATAGTTTTATTTTGATTTCTGCATCTTGGTTACCTATGGTCAACCACAGTCTGAAACTATTCCATGGACATTTTCAGAAAGAAACAATTCACAAGTTTTAAATTGTGCATCACATCCACATTGTACATGCTACCACGCATTAGTCATTTAACCCTCTCGGTTACCAGATGGACTGTTGTCGTATCATAGTGCATGTGTTCAACTAACCTATCTTTCACTTATGGTTGTTAATCTTTATGGTACCTAATTTATAAATTAAACTTTATCATAGTATATATGGATAGGAAAAAAGATAGTATATATAGCATTTGGTACTATCAGCAGTTTTAGGCATCCACTAGGGGTCTTGGAACAATTTCCTCTTGGATAAGGGGGTATTACTGTACCATTTACAGCCAACTTCTGGCTATGCAGAGAAGTCAACTTTGGAATGAAGTCAATAGTGTGGATTTCATAGTGAAGAGGTGGAAGTAACCCATGTCCCAGCTGCCACTGCTGAGCCCTTGAATCAACCAAACCTCATGCTAGACTTTTCATTTTGTGCTATAATGGTGTTCTTTCTTGTTTAATCCAGTTTGAGTCAGGGTTTCTGTTATTTAGAGCCAAAAGCATCCAAGATGATACAGTGGGAGAAATAACCAGACAGTTTTGGAGGAATGCCAGAACAAGGAAAATTATTCCTCACTTTTGCCAGCAGATCTTAGGAACATTTAAAGACCATAAGATGAGTCCTATGCCAATAGGGAGATGTCAAAAAAGAAAAGAAATGAACACATGATAGCATTAAATAGCAGGAAAGCTTATTACACCTGCCTTAGCCTGAGAATGCTTTACAGAGAATTCGCTTTCTTGCATGCCCCAGGAAACTGACTTGTAACCCCACCAAGGGACTCTCAGTAAAGAATGTGGTGATTTTGTAGAAGAGGCCTGTAGCGTGGGTCACTCAGGCTCAAGATTCGATGGGAATCATTGCCATGTCCCAGAGGAGGAATTTCAACCCCAAGACCACAGAAGAAAGACAATTCAGCAAGGACAGACTATAAATTACACAAGACCCATCAGCAATAGATGCAGCAAAATTAGAGTTTTCCTTGATAGGGTATATCTGAACTTGAGGTCATCGGGAGCCAGCAGAGAACAATATGTAGGTAGGAACAGAAACTTCTGCCTGTTCCCAAACACTGTGTTAGAAGGAAAGATCAGCTTGTGAGATCCACTGAGAAGGAAGAGATAACAATTCTTATAGAGCATTTGAATAAGAAATGATTAATAATTTGCCCAAATGAGACTGAGTTAATCTGAAAGAGATGATGTTAAACTGGTTGTGATGAATTGCACCATTTGTCCTAATTCTTTGCCCAACCCTATATTCATGTATCATTTTGTCAAGTGACCTCATAATTCCTCTTTCTATGAGGTAGCGTCTGGGGCAGAGTCTATTTCCACACTCCTTGGAGCTGGGGTTGGTCACGTGACTTGCTTGAGTGAATGATGCAGACTGTAGTTTTATTTAGTTATCATCTGTCTCTCGCTTCCCACTTAAGGACATGTTAGCTATGGGTACAGGGTAGAGACATATAAGAGGCAGATTAAGACACTTAACCAACCCAAATGTGGCCTGCACAGTCCACATGGCACCCAAGTCCACCCCGTGATAATATGGGTATGGGCCGGTGTAGACATTTTTATCTGATGGAGATTTGGATTCTTCCCAAGACCGAAAGTTGCTGGTCTCACAGAGCATTGCTATCCAGACCACTGAGGGTAGCACTGAATTTGGCCCAAGGACTGCTTCTTTCTGGCTGAGAATATTATTGCTTCTGTCCTTGCAACAGGGATTTCACAGAGATGATCTTCTTCTAAGGTTCATATCCAATCCCACTCAAGATTTTGATGTTAAAATAAAACATTTTTTTTTCCTGTGGAATACTTCATTTTACTTTTCTAATGCAAGAGTAACAGCTAACTGAATGCTATGATTTCCCAGCAGTCTTAAAAGGCAAACTGGAGGACTGGGAGCCCAGGAGCTACCAAGCTGGAGGCTTCTTTGAATTATGCTTAGGTGACCAATATATTTCAGACAGGAACTCAAACAAAGTCTAGGCTGAAAACCTTGCTCCTTCTCAAAGCAAAGATGGCCTAGGAAACTAGTGAGGACAAAGACCAAAGAAGGAAGAAGGCCTGCCTTCTGGCACACAGGTGACAAATGCTAAATGGCTTTTTTTACGTCATTAATAACATTAATAATATTGGTAGATAACAAGCATCATAAAAATCTCATCAAAAATGATAAAAGCTGTGTTTGGCACCACAATGCCACTTGGAAACTGGCCTCTGTTTAATAGTATTTGTCTGAATCACTAAGAATATTTGCCTGTTCCAGGCTTATCACTGGGACTTGCTCTAAAAACCATCAGCATTTATTTATTTTTTCTTTCCTTCTTGAACTAAGTCTCCCTGCATTATTAGTACACAGAGGACTTCTGAGATGAAATGAAGCTTGGTTGATTTGCTGTATCTCCTGCTGCCACAGCGTGTGCTGGAAATGAGACTTTGTGCCCAGGAATAGTGGAAAGGGGCACCTGTTCCATGTCCTGCTTCTGCCTCCCAGCCAAGGATCCCTGTGGATACCTTCCAGACAGTTAACTTAACTGGTTTCCTTGGATGGGCCCACAGCACAAGCTCTGGGCTCTGGCAGTTCCCAAGATAGGACCTATTTACCACATACCTTGTTTTGCTGACTGCAAAACTCTTGTTAGAACATGCTTATTTCTTCCCTAAACACTGAAGTCATCTTTCTAGTTGAAGCCTGCATATCCTTCGTGGAAACACAGGGATCCTACATTTAGTTTCTTTCAACTTGCTGAACTGCTCAGTGTAAGTTACTGAGGCTTTATCTTTCAACACAAATGGGCAGAATGGAAATAGCAACCATAAAGCAGCCAATCAGTTAATAGGCATTGAGTTGGGGAATAATCTTTCTCTCTGCAGTAGAAACACACATGAAAAACAGTTATGGGCTATATGTAAGTAAAAAGTAATGACCAAAAAATATGAGTCACAATGGAGTACAATATATGTATAAGCAATAATCGAGGAATACAAAATTAACGAAAGAGTCCAATCTTCAAGACAGTCCAAAGATACTACTATTAGCCACTCTACCCCTTGCATGTTTAGATAAATAATGGGAAACTGCTGTGGAACTAATGGATGCCATTGCAAAAATCTGCTACTATAAGCAATTTTAGAAGTTCCTTGAGGTTAAAGAAATTAAACAATATGCTTGATCTGGTCTTTGGATTACAGATTTTTCCTTTCAGATCTAGACCCAGCCCAACTTGTTGTTTGCTGATGCAACCCAAATATGATAGGACTCTCTTGTGGACCAGTTTTTGCCTGGACAAGATAGTAGTGTTGTTTCTAGTGCCTAGAAGATGAATGCAAATCTTTACTGTAAGTTTTCTCAAAGATGTAGTGTAGGGGCTTCTCACAGTGAGTTGCTCAGAAAACATTCACAACATCCTCTCTAGGTGTCTCTTTAAAAAATTTTTCAGTGAGAACAACTGCTAAATTTTCTCTTTTTCCAAACCTTCCTTTCACCAGCACGTGGCCTCCCATTTCTTTATTCCCTACTCTGCAATATTTCTGCCCATCATGCTTATAACGTGGGAACTCCCTCACCCCTTACACTTTACAGTATTGTTCTTCTGTTCTTTACACTATTGTTCTTGTGAGAATCATCCTCCTTCCCCCTCCAACTTTAAATGAAATTCCAGTAAATAAAATTCTTCACTATGGTTAAAGACAGAACTCCCCACTCCTTAAGTGTGGACTATAATTAACATCTTGATTCCAAAGAATACAGGATGAAAAGGGAGAGAGAAGCAACTTTACAGTGAAGAAGTTGGCAAACACCACATTAGCCAGATGGTCAAGGTTAACGTCATTGGTGATAAGTCATGTTGATGAAAAGCACACTTGATATCACGTGTTTAAAATGCTATTTTGCCTCTGTGGTCTTTCCTCTGTGGGAAGACAATAACTCAAGTGTAACCATGAAAAGAAAAATTTAGAAAAATCAAATCGAAAGGCATTTCACCAAATGCCTGACTAGCTCTCCTCAAAGCTATTGTGGTTACCCCAAAAAACGAGAGTCTGAAAAACTGCCACAGCCCAGAGGAGTTAGGGAGATATGACAAACAAATATGATGTGGTATCCCAATTAGGATGCTGAAACAGAAACGTCATTAGGGAAAAATCAATGAAACCAGAATAAAGTATGGAGTTGACTTTTTTTTTTCCCCTTAAGAAAAGGATAATTGATGTTTTGATTTGGACCAAGTATTTAGAGAAGGCACAAACTCTGGTCGTCCTTCCAGGGGACATAATGATTCTTAATTAAATTTGCTCCAGATAAGTACCCAGTTTGCCTGTGGTTTAGGCCTGCCAAAGTGTTACATTAAAAACCAACTAAGTTAGTGGCCGATTGTAATAAAAATAAAAAAATAGATCAAACTTCACTTCTGTATCTGGAAGAAAAATAAGAGATCCAATTCATAACTCAGTACAATATTTTAAAACATTCTTTCTTCTCTCTAGTTTTCATGTAGCCTGTAGTTTCACTAATTCTACAAATCCCTTCCTTTCTATTATGCACCCCAGCTTTTTCTGCTGCCCCATCTTATGTGGTTCTCCTGTCTCATTCTCTTACTTTTTTCCTCCTGGTTCTTCTAAACTTTATCGACACATTATTCAGAGTCAACCACCACAAAAGCCTGGGACCTTACCCAGTAAAGGTAGGGGAGAACACACCAAGTTGAGTGGTCGAACAGAGCATTCTCATTCACAAGGAGAAGAGAAGGGGATGAGGGGAGGCTGAGAACCCTGTAGATTAATATGGATTGCCCCATCACAAATACAAACAATTGACTTTGATAGACAAACTAGCCTTCAGGGAACCATAGTAGCCACTGTGGGTAAAAAGTGCATCCGGAGGAGGAATCATACAGTCTTGGTTCAAGTCCCAGTGACACCACTTAAATGATAAACTCTATGTTCTGTACAGATAAGATCTATGCCTGCCCTGCTTTCTGTTGTGACTCCAATGCCCAGTCTTGGGAAAGAATTCCTATATATTTGATGGGTGACTTTGAGAAGAAAAGTATCAGTTTCTTTCATTGTTAGGTAGCAAATTTAGGCAATATCTGCCTAACTACTTTGCAGAGATTTTATGATAATGGACATGACCTACATCGTATGGGAAATAACTTGGAAAAAGGAGATATAGTGGACAAAGCATCAGTGTGGACACGGTATCAGTGTGGAAGGCAGCATAATACTATATAATGTATTTAATCAGATGGGGACTTGGGTAAGCTTAGTGCCTGTAGTTTCTTATCTGTTAAATGGGGAGGATTGGGCTAAATGATCTCTGAGCTCTTACTGGTGCTCTGCAATGTGACTTTGCAGCTCCTTCCATCAAGAAGTGGGGTTGTGGCCAGGCATGGTGGCTCACGCCTGTAATCCCAGCACTTTGGGAGGCCGAGGCGGGTGGATAACCTGAGGTCAGGAGTTTGAGACCAGCCTGGACAACATGGTGAAACCCCGCCTCTATTAAAAATATAAAAATTAGCTGGGTGTGGTGGCACACACCTGTGGTTCCAGCTACCAAGGAGGCTGAGGCAGGAGAATTGCTTGAACCCTGGAGGTAGAGGTTGCAGTAAGCTGAGATCACACCACTGCACTCCAGCCTGGGTGACAGAGTGAGACTCTGTCTCGAAAAAAAAAAAAAAAAGAAAAGAAAAGAAAAAAAGAAGTGAGGTTGTGACACACTTTGACAAATAGAATGTGGCAAGATGACAGTGAGCAAGTTCTGAGCGCAAACCTTGTGCAATTTTGCTTTCACTCTTGGAACCCTGCCTCCCCCTTGTAAATAAGCCCACGCTAGGCTCTGAAGGATGATAGATATATGGGCTGGTCACTCCCATTGCCCCAGGCAATAGCCAGTCAAGTTCAGACACAGAGCCACTTAGCTGACCAGAAGTCAATTGCAGATGCATGAGTGATCCCAGGTGAGCTCAGAAAAACTATCCTAGTCTACACAAAGACAAGCCAAACACATCATTTTTTAAGTTACCAAATTTAGGGGTAGCTTGTTAAATAGCAATTGTTCACTGAAAAACTTCCAAATCTAAAATGTAGCCAGTCAATTACTTTGGCTTCACTTGCACTTTCAGACAGTGGGCACATTTTCCAGGGAATCTCCCATGACTATGAAAGGAATCTGAAACATCCAATGCATTGTCTTGATGGTCTGTTGTGTGCTTCTGTGTACTTCCTATACATCATTGCTATATTGGCTATTATAAAAGCTCTTATAGTTATGGTTAAAACCTAGTCCTGGAACCTCTTTACTTCTTAAGATCTTTCATATTTAGCAAAGGCTAAGCTACCAATGACTTTTGATACTAATTGAAAACAAACAAACAAACAAAAAAACCCAATGTAGTAGAACATTGCTGTCTTCAGTTTCCTCACCCTTCTCCACTGAGAGCCACTGTCCCTGAAGATGGACAGCACCCACTTGTCTTTAGATATCTGGAATATTTCACCAGGAATGTTGAAGCTTGCTTGTTTGCTTTAGAACTCTATTCTCTGCATTTTAAAGCAACAGATTAACTCTGCTATGATGTGGCATATCATAGAAAACTCAGTTCAAGTTTCTTGGGTGAAAAGGGGGAATTAATATCTGTTACTGTAAGTATCTGACTTCAGGAATGGTTTTAATTAGGTTTCAGTCTTTTTCGCTCCATGAATAATCTCTTTTCCTCTGTGTTGCTTTAATTTACATGTAGACTTTCTCCATGTGGTAACAAAATGGCTCCTGGGAGTTCAAGGCTCCCATGTTTTATCCTAAATGCAGCAGAAACAGATCTTTCCCTTCCCAATAGTTTCAGCCAGTCTTGAGAGACTGATTTTCATTGGACTTCCTTGTATCACATCTTCTGCTTGAACCGATTACTTTTTTCAGGGAAATAGAAAAACGCAAAGGGGCCAAACTGGTAGCCTGCTATTCCCCCGAAGAAAAGTAAAATGGGAGGTGATGATGGGATTAGTGTAACTCAATCAACTGGATCAAGAGAGAGTGGGGTTTCCAAAGGAACCTCAGGTGCTGTTAGTAGAAGGGAGAACAGATGCTGACCAGCAAACTAGCAGTTCCCACTGGAGCAGAGGTTTTCGGTTTTACTGTCGTTATAGTCACCTGGGGGAGCTTTTAGAAAACACCTCTAGAAGTATGGTCTGAGATATGGCCTGGGGATCAGTGTTATTTTAAATTCTCCAAGTGCTGCTAGTGAATAGCCAAGCAAGAGAATTGCTGTGTTAGAGATATTAATAGGTAATTAAGCCTTACCCTAGGGATACCTTGAAGTGCTATGGTTTTGTTAGTTTAGGTTTTACGTTAGTTTGAAGGAGTGCATCTCTCAGGGTAGAGTTTCCAACTCTACAAGAGGCCAAGAGTCAGTGTGGTGCAGCAGATCTGGGAATAGTTTGGGGTGGGTAGGTAGGAAGCTCTAATTTTTGCCCCCAATCTGAAATACATTAGCAATCTCCTTCTGTGTACGCAGCTGCCAGTCCTGATGGCAACTTTTGAAATTAAAATTTGAGAAATCTTTTGTTCCAGAAAGCCAAAGAATACACTCTGATGCACCCAATTACAGAAGAAGTACAGAAGGTTAGATACCTGGTCAGAGGCCACTTCTTCCAGGGTTAAATGTATAGACCCTTGGGGGTCCCTGGTATTATTCAGCCTGTTGAGCCCAGCTCTGGCTCCCTGATATCCTATCAGTGTGGGGTGGAACAGCCATTGCTATCTCTGCTACTGCAGTGTTTTCTCCCAGCTGGCTGGAGGACTGGATTCCCCTCATCTCTCCAGTGAGGAAAAGTTCTGACCAATCATAAGAAGCCAACTGGAGACTGCAAATGTGGGGATGAGATGGCAAAATCTGTTTTTGGAGCGGCAGGAGACACACCTCTCCGTGTGCAGAGATGCCCCAGAAACTTGTCAGGCGGACGTTGGCAGCTGCTGAACGTCCAGGGGTGCGTGGGGGTTTCGGAGGCTGTCTGGGTCTCCACACTTGGAATTCCATGTCTTCCTTTACCGAGGTCGAGGCCCTGGGAAAAACACTCCGTGTTGCTTCTCTCACAATTTTAATTTCCGAGAAACCGGAAGAAGGGAATGCTCAGGGAAAGGCAGTGGATGCAGGAGGCAAAGTAATGGATTGCAAATCCCAAACCCAAAGCCTTGATTCCTGTCTGCGTTCCTGCCTGAACCTCAGTTTTCTCATCTGTAAAATGGGATATTAGATACTGTCTGAGAGTCCTCCAGGCTCTGTAGGTTCTGAGGCGATGATGAGGCGGCAGGAGCCACTAACCTGCTTTGCTTTGGGGGCAACTCGTGGTTTACAGCCGATAGATTGTTTATGACCCTTCTCATTTTTAAGAGCAAAAGACACCTCCTTTCCTCCTTGTCATTTTCTTCCCTCCTGTCCACCATCAGTCATGGCAGGAGTGTGAACTTTGGGTTAATGTCCAAAGTGTGTGAAGGGCAGGCCAGCCAAGTCCCATCTCTGTACGGTTTTACTTCCTACATCACACAGGGAGCTGTTTTGTACTTCTGCAGTTATGAAAGCTCGTTACCTTCCATTTTTGTTTGTCTGCCGTCCTCTGAATTCCTCCCCCTCTCCTCTCCAGTCCCGACCCCCCTTCCTTCGCTGCCGTTTACTGATCACCCCAGTTGTGATGACGCGCCAGGCATTGTGCCAAAGGCGAGGGCCCGCATTTATCAGGGGGTGGATTAGAAGGCTCTGCCCTAAGCGGGTCTATCTTCTAACAGAGCAAATGTAGAAATAAACAAACAGTGACAATGCAGTCACAGCACAGCGCTCCGAGGGCTCCCGCGGAAATGAGCACAGGCTGTTTGGAAAGCCCACGGGAGGCCCCTTGACCCAGGGGATGCCTTGCTGGCGCCCCTCGGCTCGGTGGCAGATTGCAGGGGGCGCGGGGGAGGCGTCGTCGCCAGCCCTCCCAGTGCCGCAGTGAGTCAGGAACCCCGCCTCCCAGCCTGCACCCGGGAACAAATCACAGCCACCCAACTCACTGCGGCACCGGACAGATTCCCTCCCGCCCACACCCTCACTGCGGCCCCGCCCGCTCTCCAGGGCGCCCCCCCGCACTACCCCACCCCGCGCCTTCTGCTCTTCTCTGGGCTCTGGCGCCCCGACCTTCCGCCGGGCCCGCAGCAGCCCTAGGGGTGGGGGTAGCCGGCCCAGCTGTAGGGAGGCGATCGCCCCACTCCGGTGTTCCTTTGCTTCAGGAACCTTGCTGGGGAAAGGGGAGAAACAGAAACAGTGAAATGACTCAGGATTTTTGAAGGGCTGGAACACAGTGGCGCAGAGGCCTCACTTCAGAAGAGGTGGGAGGCAAGACGCTTTGCCAATCTCTCTGTCTCAAACACAGGGCCCCTGCCCAAGCTCTGAGCTTGAATTTCTGAAGGAGAGTAAAAATGCAGATATAATTTACAGCTCTAAAAATAAACGGATGTATTTGGATGAATTCACACCAAGCAGGTGACCTAGATAAGGAATTAAGATCTCAGAACCTTGAGCGTCCACAAAATAATCTCTGCTGGACAGAGATCGAGTTCTCTCAGTCGGCTGCCTTTCCAGTTGACCTTTAGGGAAGAAAGGATGGAAATGAAAAGTAGTGACTAGGGTCATTTCAGTCTCAAACCACCCAAAGGTACATCGCAGGAAAGCTACTCTGAGATGTATGCCGCTGGTTTGAGACTCCCTGGCTATGGGGGTCAGCAGGTTCTGCAGGAGCTCCTGCTGTAGCTAGGATTGACTTTGTACCGCCCCGGTCATTAGCCATGGGCTAATGGAGGGGAAAGGTGCTGCCTTGGCCTCTGGGATCAAAGATTTAGCTCAGGCCCAGATGGGCTTCAACCAAGATGGGCAGTGATTTATTCAGTAAAACATGACTGGGAGTCTTCGTTTCTCTGGTCCATACCAGTTTGCTATCAGATGAGGAAATGGCTGTCCGTCCTTCATACAGCAGCCAAGGTCACACTCAGGGAACCTAAGTCAGTTCATACCCTCATCATCTGAGATTCCTCCACTGTCTTCCCATCCAAAGTCATTACCAAAGCTAAAAGACCCTCCAGGATTGGGCCACTGTTATCACTCACCTCCTTGCCTTCAGTTCTCCCCGTTGCTCCCTCTGCTCCAGCCATACTGGCCTTCTCCCTGGTCCTTGAAGATGGCAGTGGCACCCCAACCTCATGGCCTTCCTGCCGTCCCCTCCACCTGGAACTCTCTTCCCTCAGATATTTATTTTATTTCACTGCTCAAAAGACCATCCTATCCAAAATAGCATCTTTTTCACAGCACTTTTGTTCCCTATTGCTTTCATGTCCTTATTACGTATTTATTTATTGGTTTATCATATATCTTCTCTAGAAGGTAAGTTCCGTTAGAGCAAGGACTTTGCCTTGTGAACTGCTCTATTCCCAGTGTCTGATACATTGTGGGTGTTCAATAAATACCTGTAAAAACAATGAGGTTGGATTAGCCCGCATAATTTGCTTAACTTCATGCAGTCAGCGGCACAGCCAGGAACCAAACCCTCATTTCCTCCTCCTGGTCTAGAACTTTTCAAGAACGTCACCCTCAAGCTGGTTATATGGAAATGATATTGAAATGGAATCAGATTGGACAATGGCCACTGGACAAGCTGGACACCTTTTAAGCAAGATGCAGTTTTATAGGGTTCTCTAATCTCTCTAAAAGCTCAAATGCTCCTTACCTTGGAATGTGAATATTCATAAAATTGATAAGTTCCAATAGATGTTCAGAGGTTCACAAGGCAGTACCAACCCTCTGGTCTTTCTTGACATTTCTTCTTTAGTTACCTTTGAGGACTTGGCTGAAAGTCAAAGTTTATGGAATTGAGGGCCTTTGTAATGCAGTTCATCCTACCCATTAAGGCTGAAGCTGTTTTTGGAAGAGTGAGTCCTGCCAACTGAACCCAAAATTATAAAATCATAAAATCTGTATCAATGTGTTGGAGTGTGGCTGATGATCATCTGGGCAAAGATGAACATTCTAAGAGGTTCAGTCCTCTTGAGGCTGTTTTTTGAGCTAAGAAAAGTTCCTTTCCTTAGCAATGATTTATTTTCTCTTCTAAGGTTGTGTATTATAAAGAAAGTCCAAGAATTTCGGCAGTGCTAGTACTTTTTAAAATAGCATGATGCAAAGAAATAATTCGCAGAGTTAGAGACAGGAAAACTGGGTTTGTGTCTTGGTTTCTGTATATACCAACTCTGTGACCTCCTTTGTACTCTGAGTCCTCACTTGAACAGTTAGGGTCATCCTATCCAACTGAGAACACCATTTGGAGGGTCAGATGAGTTAGTGTGGAATAAAGTGCCTTGTAAGCACTATAGGATTGGATACTATAGTGCCCAGCATGATGCTATTAGAAAGAATATATATATTCTTATAATTGAGAACCAAAGTCCACCTTTCTGAGGCTACACTCGGTGGGGGTGGGGGGATATGTACAAAACAAAGCCCACTGGGGTATAATAAAAAATAAGTTGAGAGCCAAAATGGAAAACCTGCCGGTGTCAAGAATAAAATATGAAAGAAGCACTGTGCCAACAACTAGGGAGGAAATGTGATCAGTGAACACTTTGGGAGAGTTGCGATGGCTGAATCATAGGGCTGGAACTGGTGAGAGTTGGAGGGGCCAGGGAAATGGATCTGACCAAACTGAGATGAAACACAAAGTGGAAGGAATGGAAGGATGGGTAGGGTGGGACTAGTTACTATTTTCCTCCCTTCTTTAGTTTAGTAAATATTACTGAAGTGCTTACCCTCCAAGTGTTAGGCACTGTCTTCTTTCCATCACCTTCAGGAAATCGTCCCTAGATAAATGATGAATAGTCAAGTCCTTCTTTGTGTAAGTGGGTTGGTATTGGTACACTCTTCTCCCCTCACCCCAGCTTGGAGCAATTTCTTAAAGACCTAAGCAACTTAAACCTCTGAAACACCTAGAAAAGCATATAATTTTCTATAGATGGAAACCTGCCACAGGTTTCTAGGAATGCAGGAGAATTGGGTTTTCTGGGGCTTTGGAAATTAATAATTAAACAAATCCGAAGTGGTAAAATAAGACCAAACAAAACATTTAATCTTAACCTTTTATTATCAATTTATCAAACACCTGTCTGTATTTTCTACTAGCTGCCTGCCTCCATATATTGCCTGTGTTTATCAATAAACTATGAGGGGATAGACATCCTGTCTTCACAGCACATCAAGCACCAGGTCACTATATAAAGAAGCACATAAGAAATGTTGTCTAATGGCAGTGTGGTTTTTCTAACTTGTTAACCACAAAATAATCTTTAAATGTTTGAAGTTTTCAACCATTTATTAAATATTGATCTGGCATCTATGATATTCTCTTTTGTTGGTATAACTTCACCTACCTTATTTTTACTGCCATCTTGCTCCCTAATAATAACTTTTTGTAAATTAATGATGATGTAGATCTTGATACTGAGACTCCTGATAATTTGGGACATCAGAAGAGGTGATGATTTGCTGCCTGGAAAGAAACAGACGGTAATAATCACAAGGGGAAGACCCCATTTGCATTGAAATGGAAGTAGGAAGATGAAAGAAATGTAGCAAGTGTATTAGTCAGCTATTGCTGTATAACAAATCAGCCCCAAGCTCAACAGCTTCAAATAACAATATATGTTTTTTCTTGTTCATGTGTCAGCAGTTGGCTGCATGCTGGATGATCTAGGCTGGGCTCAGATGTGCTTGTCTCAAAGCAATGAGTTAGGTTTAGATCTTTGCACATGTTTCTCATTTCCTTTGGTTCAGTGAGCTACTGTAGGCAGATAATAGGAGCACAAGAGGGCAAGCACAACCAAGTAAGTCCATTTCTAGTCTTTGCTTGCATCACACTTGCTAGCATTTCATAGGATGAAGCAGATGATATTTCCATTGCCTATCATGAATGGAGCAGGAGAATGTATTCTGTCTCTAGTGTGAAGGATTGCAAAAGGTCACATGGATACAGGAAGGAGTTTAGGACTTGCATCAGTAATGGATAAATAAGAATCCAATTTCTCTATTTGGAACATTCCCAGATTGTGGAAATATATCTTATTCTACCCTTTGATGTTCTAACTCATTGGAATCTGTTAATCTATGGATTAGGCATTTCAAGCAGCAGTTGAACTTCCCCAGTGAAGGCCCTTTTGGCTGTAGGTTCATTGGTGAATGCCAAATCAGATGCATTACTAGACAGAATCAAAGAGTCTTAATTTCAAGTCCCAGTGGCACATTTACCATTGGTGTATTCTTGAGTGGTTGTTTAACCTCTCCAAGACTTCATTTTCTTCTCTAAAAATGAGGGTAACAATTCATGCTCTATTTTTCACATGGGGTTGTTAAAGTTTTCTGTAGACTGGAAATAACTGTACCTGTAATGTACTATTATTACGGAGCAAAGAGCTTAAAGTCTTCTGAAGGGTACTGTTTGTACTAGAAGTTTGTGGAAGTTGATCTTGACTGATTGTGCTGATTCAATGACTTGCATTATTCTTTCTTGGGGCAGCCAAATTAAAGCATAAGGAATTTGAGTTGGGGGTGTGATAGAGTAGAATTTTCAATAAAGGGATATAGAGAAAGGTGGCAAAGCCAAGGAAAAATCCAACTCACTCTTTGCTCTTCTGAATACTAATTCTGCCATCCATGGATGTCCTAGGGTCTTACAGCATGGAATCTTGAAGTTAACTTCCTTTGCTGCAGTTTTGAATTATTTCTTCCTGGTTTTTCTCCAGTGGTTTCTCTAGAGGTTGGAGCATGCTATGGAGGCCAATACCAACAAACATGGAATAATGCACCGTTTTCAACAGTGTTTTGTGGTTTCATTTGCTTGGCTTTCATTTTAGTTATAAAATTCTTGATTTTCATGAATCCACCTAAAAATACATACTTATTTAACAACTTAGCAGTCTACATTATACATATTCATATCTGGAATGCCATCTGTTCTATCTCTTGGAAAGAGTTGGTTCCTCGGTGTGTGCCATCCAACCTCATCCAGGAGGTATCCTGGGGAGTCCATATGGCTTCTGGCATTTTCCAGGCCATACCAGTACCTGGGCTCAGGCCCAGGAAGTGGTCTGGGATTAGGAATGAGCATGAAACCAAATGGACTAAGGTTGAATCTGGAAGATAATCGAACTGTTCAGGCTGTTTCTCAAAGGATAAGAAAAGGACACGGGCTATTTCTTGCAATGTCTCAGTGACAAAATTCATTATGTGGGAGGATTTCTCCCCAGTGCATCTATTTAGGTGAGGCCACTAAATACAGTGGAATAATCTTAGGGTTTTCTAAGAATAAATAACACACATCACATACGAGATAGGTTATAGGGTTGAAATATGAGCTGAAGGTAAAACAAACATGCACATCAAGCAAAAAACTTAAACCAGAATTGACAAGGATAGTATGAAGAGGGCATGGAATCAAGATTCCTTAGTTCTGGCCCTGACTTTGTCACTGATTAGCTGTAAAGTCTTGAACAAAGCATTTCACTGATTTGTGCCTCAGTTTCCTCATCTGTGACAGGAATAAATTAGAGCAGATATTGTTAAAGTCCTGTCCAGCCTTGTCATCGAAGACTTTTGTGCTCTCTCTCTCTCTTTTTTTTTGAGACGAACTTTCTCTCTTCTTGTTCAGTGCAAAGGTGTGATCTTGGCTCACCACAATCTCCACCTCCCAGGATCAAGTGCTTCTCCTACCTCAGCCTCAGCTAGGATTACAGGCATGTGCCACCATGCTTGGCTAATTTTTTGTGTTCTTAGTAGAGACAGGTTTTCTCAATGTTGGTTAGGCTGATCACCCAACCTCAGGTGATCCGCCCGCCTCAGTCCCCCAAAGTGCTGGGATTACAGGCATGAGCCTTCTTTATCCTTAGTGGTAAAATGAAGAAATAGGGCCATTTCATCTAGAAGGTGCTGGCTCCTCCATCCATGATTGTATTTTCTAGTAGGAGTGCAACGGGGTCAGTGCAAGTCCTGTTGGCCCTGCATGTTCTTTGGTAAGGATTCCTTACTTTTCTCCATGAGTATTGAAGTGAATGTTTTGTTTAAAATGCCCCAAATAAAAATAAAACAAAGGAATCCAGATTTTGACATTTTAATGTAAATAATAGTCAACATACCATTAGGAAGACTAGTCAGAAAGTGCATAATTTAAAAGTGCATTTTTCATTTGCCGCATACTGTTTCAAGTGAACGTTTCTGGCAAAGCCCCATGCCTGGTGATGTTTTTCTTAGCATGGAGGGTTTAGGAACTGAGAGAGAGGCTATGCAGAGGGGGAAGTATATTCAGAGATTCAACATGTCTGCGCTGCTCATCTTTTAGGACCACTAGATTAATAACCTCATTGACTCTGACTTTCAGTGGAGTATCCAGACAGCTCACTGCCACTTCTGGAGCCTGAGGATGAATGAGCATCCTCTACACCTTGGCTTTTTCATGCTTTTTCTTCCCTTTCTCTCCTAAAACCTTCCATCTAGTCCATCACCCTCTGCTTGGCTGGCACTGACAGGAAAGAACACTGGCTTACTTGGCTTTGAATTCATAGCTTCTTTCTAGGCTGAGTTTATGTCAAATGGTTTGGGTATGCATCAGTCTATTTTGGGGGTGGAAAGGTGGAAATCATGTAAGCCACAACTTGTAGGGTGCATTTTTAAAAATTAATTACTTTATTTTTTAGTATACTTTAAGTTCTAGGGTACATGTGCACAACGTGCAGGTTTGTTACATAGGTATACATGTGACATGTTGGTTTGCTGCACCCACCAACACATCATTTACATTAGGTATTTCTCCTAATGCTATCCCTCCCCCAGCCCCCAACCCCTTACAGGACCTGTTTGTGATGTTTCCCACCCTGGGCCTATGTAATCTCATTGTTCAACTCCCACCTATGAGTGAGAACATGCAGTGTTTGATTTTCTGTCCTTGTGATAGTTTGCTGAGAATGATGGTTTCCAGCTTCATCCGTGTCCCTCCAAAGGACATGAACTCATCCTTTTTTATGGCTGCATAGGATTCCATGGTGTATATGTGCCACATTTTCTTAATCCAATCTATCATTGATGGACATTTCGGTTGTTTCCAAGTCTTTGCTATTGAGAATAGTGCCACAGTAAACATATGTGTGCATGTTTTTATAGTAGCATGATTTATAATCCTTGGGGTATACACCCAGTAATGGGATCACTGGGTCAAATGGTATTTCTAGTTCTAGATCCTTGAGGAATCGCCACACTGTCTTCCACAAT
>NW_012116099.1:1299382-1299693 GCF_000951035.1 Colobus angolensis palliatus | reverse complement strand
TTTTTATGGTGTTAGGTTTTGCATTTAAGTCTTTAATCCATCTTGAGTTACTTTTTGTATACAGTGTAAGGAAGGGATCCAGTTTCAGCTTTCTATATGTGGCTAGCCAGCTTTCCCAGCACCATCTACTAAATAGGGAATCCTTTCCCCATTGCTTGTTTTTGTCAGATTTGTCAAAGATCTGATGGTTGTACATGTTATATATATTTGTTTTGCTACCAGCACCATGCTGTTTTGGTTACTGTAGCCTTGTAGTATAGTTTGAAGTCAGGTAACTTGATACCTCCACCTTTGTTCTTTTTGCTTAGAAT
>NW_012116099.1:1289312-1298777 GCF_000951035.1 Colobus angolensis palliatus | reverse complement strand
CGTCTGCAAACAAAGACAATTTGACTTCCTCTTTTCCTGATAGAATACCCTTTATTTCTTTCTCTTGCCTGATTGCCCTAGCCAGAACTTCCAACACTGTTGAATAGGAGTGGTGAGAGAAGGCATCCTTGTTTTGTGCCAGTTTTCAAAGGGAATGCTTCCAGTTTTTTGCCCATTCAGTATGATATTGGCTGTGGGTTTGTTATAAATAGCTCTTATTATTTTGAGACATGTTCCATCAATATCTAGTTTATTGAGAGTTTTTAGCATGAAGGGCCGTTAAATTTTGTCAAAGGCCTTTTCTGCATCTATTGAGATAATCATGTGGTTTTTGTTGTTGGTTCTGTTTATGTGATGGATTACGTTTATTGATTTGCATATGTTGAACCAGTCTTACATCTCAGGGATGAAGCCAACTTGATAGTGGAGGATAAGTTTTTGATGTGCTGCTGGATTCAGTTTGCCAATATTTTAAGAATCCAGCCAATATTTTATTGAGGATTTTCACATCGATGTTCATCAGGGATATTGGTCTAAAATTCTCTTTTTTTATTATGTCTCTACCAAGCTTTGGTATCAGGATGATGCTAGCCTCATAAAATGAATTAGGGAGGATTCCCTCTTTTTCTATTGATTGCAATAGTTTGAGAAGGAATGGTACCATCTCTTCTTTGTACCTCTGGTAGAATTTGGCTGTGAATCTGTCTGGTCCTGGCCTTTTTTTGGCTGGTAGGCTATTAATTATTGCCTCAATTTCAGAACCTGTTACTGGTCTCTTCAGAGATTCACCTTCTTCCTGGTTTAGTCTTGGGAACGTGCATGTGTCCAGGAATTTATCTTTTTCTTCTAGATTTTCTAGTTTGTTTGCATAGAGGTGTTTATAGTATTCTCTGATGGTAGTTTGTATTTCTGTGGGATTGGTGGTGATATCCCCTTTATCATTTTTTATTGTGCCTATTTGATTCTTCTCTCTTTTCTTCTTTATTAGTCTTGCGGTGGTCTTGGTCTATCTATTTTGTTTTCAAAAAACCAACTCCTGGATTCATTGATTTTTTGAAGGGTTTTTTTGTGTCTCTGTCTCCTTCAGTTCTGCTCTGATCTTAGTTATTTCTCACCTTCTGCTAGCTTTTGAATTTGTTTGCTCTTGCTTCTCTAGTTCTTTTAATTGTGATGTTAGGGTGTCAATTTTAGATCTTTCCTGCTTTCTCTTGTGGGCATTTAGTGATAAAAATTTCCTGTACACGCTGATTTAAATGTGTCCCAGAGATTCTGGTATGTTGTGTCTTTGTGTTCATTGGTTTCAAAGAACATCTTTATTTCTGCCTTCATTTCGTTATTTACCCAGTAGTCTTTCAGGAGTAGGTTGTTCAGTTCCCATGTAGTTGTGCAGTTTTGAGTGAGTTTATTAATCCTGAGTTCTAATTTGATTGCCCTGTGGTCTGAGAGACAGTTTGTTGTGATTTCTGTTCTTTTACATCTGCTAAGGAGTGTTTTACTACCATTATGTGGTCAATTTTAGAATGAATGTGATGTGGTGCTGAGAAGAATGTATATTCTGTTGATTTGGGGTGGAGAGTTCTGTAGATGTCTATTAGGTTCGCTTGGTCCAGAACTGAGTTCAAGTCCTGGATATCCTTGTTAACCTTCTGTCTCATTGATCTGTCTGTTGACAGTGGGGTGTTAAAGTCTCCCATAATTATTGTGTGGGAGTCTAAATTTCTTTGTAGGTCTCTAAGGACTTGCTTTATGAATCTGGGTGCTCCTGTATTGGGTACATATATGTTTAGGATGGTTAGCTCTTGGTGAATTGATCCCTTTACCATTATGTAGTGCCTTCTTTGTTGGTTTAAAGTCTGTTTTATCAGAGACTAGGATTGCAAACCCTGCTTTTTCCTTTTTGCTTTCCGTTTGCTTGGTAGATCTTCCTCCATCCCTTTATTTTGAGCTTATATACATCTTTGCACGTGAGATGAGTCTCCTGAATACAGCACACTGATGGGTCTTGACTCTATCTAATTTGCAGTCTGTGTCTTTTAACTGGGGCACTTAGCCCATTTACGTTTAAGGTTAATATTGTTATGTTTAAATTTGATCCTGTCATTATGATGTTAGCTGGTTATTTTGCTTGTTAATTGATGCAGTTTCTTCATAGCATCGATGGTCTTTACCATTTGGCATGTTTTTGCAATGACTGGTACTGATTGTTCCATTCCATGTTTAGTGCTTCCTTCAGGAGCTCTTTTAAGTCAGGTCTGGTGTGACAAAATCTCTCAGCATTTGCTTGTCTGTACATGATTTTATTTCTCCTTCACTTATGAAGCTTAGTTTGACTGGATATGAGATTCTGGGTTGAAAATTCTTTTCTTTAAGAATTCAATATTGGCCCGTACTCTCTTTTGGCTTGTAGGGTTTCTGCCAGGAGATCCGATGTTAGTCTGATGGGCTTCCCTTTGTGGGTAACCTGACCTTTCTCTCTGGCTGCCCTTAACATTTTTTCCTTCATTTCAACCTTGGTGAATCTGACAATTATGTGTCTTGAGGTTGCTCTTCTTGAGGAGTATCCTTGTGGTGTTCTCTGTATTTCCTGAATGTGAATGTTGGCTTGCCTTGCTAGGTTAGGGAAGTTCTCCTGCATAATATCCTGAAGAGTGTTTTCTAACTTGGTTTCATTCTCCCTGTCACTTTCTGGTACACCAGACAAACATGTATTTGTCCTTTTCACATAGTCCCATATTTCTTGGAGGCTTTGTTTGTTTCTTTTCACTCTTTTTTCTCTAATCTTGTCTACTCACTTTATTTCATGAATTTGGTCTTCAATCACTGATATCCTTTCTTCCACTTGATCGAATTGGCTATTGAAACTTGTGCATGTGTCATGAAATTCTCATGCCACAGCTTTCAGCTGCATTAGGTCGTTTAAGGTTTTCTCTACACTGTTTATTTTAGTCATTTGTCTAACCCTTTTTCAAGGTTTTTAGCTTCTTTGTGATGGGTTAGACCATGCTCCTTTAGCTCAGAGAAGTTTGTTATTACCGACCTTCTGAAGCCTACTTCTGTCATCTTGTCAAACTCATTCTCCGTCCAGTTTTGTTCCCTTGATGGCGAAGAGCTGCAATCCTTTGGAGGAGAAGAACCACTCTGTTTGTTGGAATTTTCTGCTTTTCTGCTCTGGTTTCTCCCCATCTTTGTGGTTTTATCTACCTTTGGTCTTTGATATTGGTGACCTACAGATGGGGTTTTGGTGTGGATGTCCTTTTTGTTGATGTTGATGCTATTCCTTTCTATTTGTTAGTTTTCCTTCTGACAGTCAGACCCCTCAGCTGCAGGTCTGTTGGAGTTTGCTGGAGGTCCACTCTAGACCCTGTTTACCTGGGCATCACCAGCAGAGCCTGCAGAACAGCAAATATTGCTGACTGATCCTTCCTCTGGAAGTTTTGTCTCAGAGAAGTACTGCCAGTTTGAGGTGTCTGTCTACCCCTACTGGGAGGTGTTTTCCAGTCAGGCTACACGGGGGTTAGAGACCCGCTTGAGGAGGCAGTCTGTCCGTTCTTGGAGCTCAAACACTGTGTTGAGAGAACGACTGCTCTCTTCAGAGCTGTCAGACAGGGACGTTTAAGTCTGCAGAAGCTGTCTGCTGTCTTTTGTTCTACTATGCCCTGCCCCCAGAGATGGAATCTGTAGAGGCAGTAGGCCTTGCTGAGCTGTGGTGGGCTCCACTCAGTTCATGTTTCCTGGGTTCTTTGTTTACACTGTGATCTACTCAAGCCTCAGCAATGGCAGATGTCACTCCCCCCATCAAGCTGCAGCATTGCTGGTCAATCTCAGACTTCTGCGCGAGCAGTGAGCAAAGCTCCATAAACATGGGACCCACCGAGCCAGGCACAGGAGGGTATCTCCTGGTCTGCTAGTTGCTAATACTGTGAGAAAAGCACAATATTTGGTCAGGAGTATACCATTTCTCCCGCTACAGTCTGTCATGGCTTTCCTCAGCTAGGAAAGGGAAATTCCTCTACCCCTTGTGCTTCCTGGGTGAGGCTATGCCCCATCTTGCTTCAGCTCACCCTCTGTGGGCTGTACCCACTGTCCAACCAGTCCCATTGAGATGAACCAGGTACCTCAGTTGGAAATGCAGAAATCACCCATCTTCTGCATCGATCTCACTGGGAGCTGCAGACCGGAGGTGTTCCTATTCAGCCACCTTGGAAGCAACTCCCTGTAGGGTGCATTTTAAAAGATATAAGCAGGTGTCACTTTGTATAAATTCCCTGTGGACCCAAGTGCAAATGACTCAGAAGGTGATACCAACAAACCAATAGAGAAATGGGACAGAGAAAAGAAGGTAGCCAATGAAGGGTCGTTATCAAACAAACTAGGCTTAATCCCCCTGGGGAACTCTGAGAGCTCATATAGAACATGTGTCTTAGCATTACACAAAGGGAGCAAGGAAGCTGGGATATTTACTCACCAATTGCTGCCAGTCATTTATCGAGGGCTGCCTCGGTGTGGTGTTTTATCACCTGGCACTTCTGTACTATCTTGTGCTGGAGCAAAATCACTACAGTTAGCCCTCGGGAGTGGGACTTCAGGTAGGAGAGCATTATAGTGGTAAGATCTGAAGTGATGTGGGCAGGGCTCCACCTACACTTGCTCCAAATAGACACATCCAGGAGACCACTTGTAATAAGCACATCTATGTAGCTGAAAGTATTGGAATTCCCAACTCAGACTTAAATAATAAGAGAGCCATAAGGATTCAAACTGCAGTTCAAAGATTGATTTGGCTTTAGGTAAAATTTGATCTAGGCTCTTAAATGTTTTGACCAGGTGTGGGTTTCTTTTCTCTAATTCTTTCCACCACTTGCTATATGTTGGCTCCATCATGGGTAGCATCTACTTTCATGGTTGCAAAATAGCTAATGGTGGTTCCTTGGGGCTATATTTTCTGGGTTCAACATCCAGCCAAGAGGAAAACTTCTGTTTTTTAAACAGCTTAAATAAATCCTGAAATTAATTCTTTTGGGGCATGGTTGGCCTTATTAGGGTTCACCTTTAACCCTATTACTGTAGCCAGAGGGCTTCTGTCTTTCAAAACTCACTTTGCTGGGGGAGAGGGCGGCCTCTAACTCAAAATACATGCTTTAGAAATTTGAAATCTGTAATGACAAGACTATGAAGTAACTAATACTGTGGCCCTTAAATCTAGTAGCAGCACAAGTATTTGATAACCTTAACCAAAGGAGCTGAATCAGTGATATTATTTCAGTCCTCTGATGTCAGAATTCAGCTGAACATCCAGGGAGGACAGAAAGAGATTAGTGGTGGATTGGTAAGGGAAGGAGGTAAAAGAAGAAAAATTGATGGTGAAAAGCTTGGGTACCAACAGCCCCTCCAGGGAGCTGAATTCAGACTGTATCTTTGACAACATTAATGCTGGGTAATATTTATTTAGCTGAGCCTAATAAGCAGTGTAAAGAGTCTCATCTCTCAAATTGGCACAGCAAGGTGCCATAGCAGCCAGGCTGCTGATAATTAACAGTGAAACGCCTGGCGTGCTTTCTCCCTGCAACATCCGAAGGGATGCATAGGACTGCTGGGTGAATTCATTTTCCTCTCACTGGCTGGGATAAGGATAGAGCTCGCTGCAGAAAATTACTGGAAAGGCAGCCAGACAGGAGCAGAACAAAATGGCTCTTGTGAGGATGCAGGCGGAGGAGGGCAACTCATCTCTTACCCGTGGAAGGTCACATACCCACCACATATTGCACTTTCAGTCCCCATAGGTGTAGTCCAAGGCAGGTGAAGGGAAGTTATGTCGTTTATAACTCACAAGTGCCACATTTGAAATAGTAGTTGCAGAATCATAGAATGTTAGAACTCAGATGAATGTTGACGATTGTGTTATTTATCCATCTTGGCTGATGAAGAAACAGAGACCTACAACACAGAGATGTGTGGCTTGTCTAGCCCTGTGGTGAGTTTGTTGTAGAGTTGACACAAGAGCCCAGCAGTCTTATTTGCAAGTAGAGTGTTAATAATAACAATAAGGTCTATGATCTAAATTCTTGAGATTCAACATGGACATAGACCCTGTTCCTCCTTTATAGCCGAATCATTTGGTGAAGTTCATATAGCAAGTCAGTAGAAGATGAAAAACCACAACCTTGATCAGTACTGTCCACAAATAATTCTGGAAGCCTCTCAAATTAACTGATAATATGATGATGGAAATGACAGATAATAATTATTTAGCTCCCAAAATACATGAGGCACTGTGTTAAATAATTTATAAGCATTATTATTTTTATTTTAATCCTCATAATAACTCTTTGAGAGTTCTCAAAGAACTAACAGTTTACCACTTAACCAAGCAATCCCATACTGGGTATATACCCCAAAGAAAATAAATCATTCTACCAAAAAAAAGTGGACCTGTATGTTTATTGCAGCACTATTCACAGTAGCAAAGACAGAATCCATCTGGGTGTCCATCAATGATGGACTGGATAAAGAAACTGTGGTACATATATGTGATGGAATACTATGCTGCCACAAAAAAGAGTAAAATCATGGCTTTGGTAGTGACGTGGATGCAGCTAGTGACCCTTGCCCTAAGTGAATTAATGCAGAAACGGAAAACCAAATCCCACATGTTCTCACTTGTAAGTGAGAGCTAAACTTTGGGTACACATGGGCATAAAGATGGGAAGAACAGACACTGGAGAATACAAGAGGGGAAATGTAGGGAGGGGGCAAGGGTTGAAAAACTACGTATCAGTTACTATGCTCACTACCTGGGTGACTGGTTCGATTGTACTCCAAACCTCAATGTCACACAATATACCTTTGTAACAAACCTGCTTATGTTCTCCCTGAATCTAAAATAAAAGTAAAAAAAAAAAAAAAAAAAAAAACTCCTTGCCATGGGCACTACATTGTATGGTGGAGGAAATTGAGGTTTATAAAGTTTATGAACTTGCCCAAGATCACACAATTAGTAAACTAGTGGAGCCAGGATGTGATCTTGGGTGTTCTCATTTAAAAGCTTGTACCTGTAATCATTATCAACCTTAACTTTTTCTACTTAGCCCTGCCACTGTTTCAATGACTTGTAGTGCATTCTGCTTCTCCAATAAGAAATTCTATATCCTGAGAAATCTGGTATAATTTATTTTACCCCTAACAAAAAAATTATAAATATATGATACTTTGTAGAATTGCTGTTAAAGATTTTGGAGATTTGGTGTTTTTCCAAAAGGATTGCATATGAAACACATTTACATATTAAAAGACAGTTTTCCTAAATGTCAGTTCAAAATATAGATTTATTAGGATTTGGAAATAAAATTATTTTCTTTTATTGCTGATGCTTCTACTGAAGGGTGTGCAAGTTACATCCCTGAATTAGAGCACCGTGGGAGAAGCTGACCCCGCCCAAAGTATTCCTTCCAAATAGCCTTTCTTCCTTCCCATTTCCCCACCCCTGATCTGCCTGACTTCCAATTCTCCTTCCCCAGTTTCTCCAGATGGCAGGCATCTTTCAGCCTCCTGGCTCCTGCAACTTTTTCCTACTGAATTAGAGCCAATTCCTCTAATCCAACTACCTCCTCTTCAAATGGGTATGCATAGCTTCTACAAGGATGAGGCCATCTGACTCCACTGCCTGTTGTCTTCCCTAGCCAGCGTCCTTATTTAACTTCAGTTTTTCTCCAATTGGTCCCCATGGTGAGATGACCATTGGCTTGACTTGGATCAAGTTTCCCTGTTGCTCATTATCTGATCTTAATTTTTATTTTTCTGAACTTTACCATTAGTATCCCACTCTTCCCTCCTTTGGGGTTGTTTCTACTGCCACTATAATAGCATTATCATAACTTAGGGCAGCTGGGTCATCTCTGATATTTTAAACGTCAAGCTATTTTGGCAATTATATCACCAGAGAGCCGGCTCAAGTATGACCAAAGAATTGACTGTTCATCTATAGGGGTGTGGGAGGAACTGCTCAGCAGTAAAGAGCAACCCACCACAAAAGAATGGGTTATTGAGGCAGAGGTGGGAATCACATGGAACATACCTGAGTATGGTTTCTACTTTTCTCTTTTTCTATCAGTTCTTAGCTCATTAGGACCTGAATTTGCCTATCTTTCCTGTTTGTAAGCAATTATTGTCTTGTGTGCTGTATTCCAAGCTTTTCATACAGTAATAAAAAATTGTCGTCCATCTTCTAGAAATTTTCAGTCTACCTGAATGTTTATCATATGTATAATTGAACATTTCCCTAAAGCATAAAGATTCAATCAATGGGTTTTTACTGCTCCCTGAGATAATTACCTTTAAAAAGACAAATATTTTTTTCTGCTAGATCTCTTTATCTTCCCTGTGGGTTCCTCTTATTTTATTTCTACATCAATGTTCATATTTTAACTTATTATTTTATCTTCTTTTTAAATTTCTCTTGTGTTGAGGCTTGATGAAACCCATAGGTTCTCTCTCCACAATAAAATGCCCAAATATCACACACTTACAAATACATGTACAATTTTGGCCACAATTTCAAAGTGTTCACAGACACACCCATTCCTCACACTGCTGTCAGTCTAATTGTTCTATGAGATGAATGAGGCCATTTTACTTTTCAAATCTTTGTGTTCTTTAGAATAAAGTCCAAAGCTTTTCATGACCATTGCATAAATTACTCTTCCCTTCCATTTGTCTTCTGTTCTACCAACATTTTGTGCATTCTTATCTCCTTGTGCCTTTGCTTATGTTGTTCACTTGACCTAGAATGCCTTTCTCTCTTTCTGTATATTGAAGAATTATATGCATCCTTCCTACTCCCACTAATGACACCTTCTGTGAATCCCTCTATAATCCCAACCATTAAAGAAGGCACCAACACTATCAGGATTCATCTCCTCTTTCTTACCTTCCAACTCCCTGAAACTTTTATCTTTTGACACTACTTAGGACCACATAAATCTGAAGACTAAGCAGAAGCTTAAATATCATTTGGAAAACATTTTTTGACTTTGCCTCATATTATTCACTCACTTATAAATAATAATAAAATTTAAAAACCTTTAGTGTGCAACTACTATGTGCCAGGCACTGATCTGAACCCTGGGATGTAGCCGTGGACAAAGCATTGTCTTTGGTCTCCTAGAAGTTCTTCATATTGAGAGAAGAAAGACTGGAAATACATTTTAGAAAAGATGTACAGCAAAAGATACTTTCGAATATGGAGTATTTGGAAGAATATTATTTTGAGAAACGAAGTAGAAGATGACTGAGGTGGGGGAGGAGGAAATTTTTTTTAACTGGGAAGTCAAGAAAATCATCTCTGACATTTAAGTTGAGGTCTGAATGGTGAGAAGGAGCGGGCCAAGTAAAGAAGTAAAGGTGGGAGAAGAGACTGTGTGGCAGAGGATATAGCAAGTACAAGGGCCCTGAGGTGGGAGCCTTTCTTTC
>NW_012116099.1:1220189-1288807 GCF_000951035.1 Colobus angolensis palliatus | reverse complement strand
TCAGAGGTCTCAGGAGAAGCAATAAGCTTGAAATTTGTTCTAAATGACATAGAGGCTTCTAAGTCTGCAAGTTCCTTGAAAGCAGACATATCTTAGTTTTCTCTATGTTGCTGTGGCCTAGCACAGTGCTCGGCAAAAGAAATAAATGCAATGAAGGAAAAAGTTTTACAGTCAAGTCATTTTGAGAATGTTAAGATGCTCCTTACTGTAAACCAGAAGAAAGTGTCTCCTATGTCCATGGTTGCATTTTGCTAAGAATTTGGCCATTAAGTAACAGCCTTTAGTTTTCAATTTCCTCCTAGGACCATTGTAGGGATTTTTATGAGCCTATAACAGTCCTTTTTGCCCTGCAAGTTCCCATTCATTCTACTTTCTTCGGTTCTATCTTATCACTGAAATGGTTTGAAGCCTCCGGAATTTTACAAGCTTCAATCTGCTCTTGGCTTTTTGCCTCTGACATTTAATTTTCACACCTACTTTTATGAATTCAAGAATAGTACTAGACTGGCTTCTTCTGATAGAATGTTTTTCCCTTTCAACACATTGTCAAACATTACTTACTTAGAATGCTGTATAAAACATATATGTTTAGTTTAAAGAATAATTATAAAGCAAATACTTGTACAATCACCACCCAGGTTAAGAAATAGAATGTCATATTTTGTAATATGGGATTTTAGAACCGAAAGTGACTTTTAGAAATAGAATTAGTTGGTTTGCAAACCTTTTACAGATGAAAAAACCAAGGCTTAGAGTAGGCAAGTGCTTTTATACAGGTCCGTACAGCAGTTACTGATGCAGCTAACAGAGAATCATGAACTCAAAACCATCAGGCCCCACAAAACTCAGAGGTTTAATTTCTCATACCAGGCTGTCTGGGCTCTAAATGAATATTTTTAGTTTGAGTTGAGGAAGGAACTAATTATCTCATGAAGGGACTGTTGTTTTCATTTCCAGGAGTTTTCCATAAAGGCAATGCTGGTGGTCTACTCTGCAGGCGCTTGCTAATCTCAAAAGCGGTTGGATTTTTAGCAGGGAATTTTTTTTTTGTTTTGTTTTTTTCTTTTTCATTACCAACTTGGCTCATGTTTAGAGATAATATTTCCTTAAGTATCATGAGATTTTTGGTGAGTAAATCTTCTATGTGTTGTGGTATGAGTAGTTTGGAATTCTAAATTGTGACTTTTTATGCCAAAGACAATTTTAGTTGCAGGGGTGGAGCATTGTAAGCATATCTGATCCTTTCCCTAGTAGGATTGAGATCTAGCTTTCTCTCTCTCTCTCTCCACACACACACACACAAACACACACACACACACACACACACACACACATCCCTCAATGAACCAATCAACTCTGGTACCTTGCAAACACTAAACCTTGGGGACAACAGTCACACAAACATGTATATTCTCCATTTGACTTTTTGCTTCCCAGAAGAGGCTTTCTTGACCTTCAGTAGGCAAGTGGGTAAGGGCAATGCTTTTTGATTCCTAAGGATTATTCAAAGGTGGAAAACTCCTGGGTATCTACCCAGAGGAAAAGAAGTCATTGCACAAGAAAGATACTTGCACATGCAAGTTTATGGCAGGGCAATTCACAATTGCAAAAATATGGAACCAGCCCACATGCCCATCAATCATCGAGTGGATAAAGAAAATGTGCGTGTGTGTGTATATATATATATATGTGTGTGTGTGTGTGTGTATGTATATATACCATGGACTACTACTACTCAGCCATAAAAAGGAAAGAAATAATGACATTTGTAGCTACCTGAATGGAATTGCAAACAATTATTTTAAGTGAGCTAATTTAGGAATGGAAAACCAAACATTGTATGTTCTCACTCATAAGTGAGAACTAAGCTATGAGGATGTGAAGGCATAAGAATGATACAACAGACTTTGGGGACTCGCAGAGGGGGAAGGTTGAGCGAGGGGTGAGGGATAAAAGACTACACATTGGGTGCAGCATACACTGTTCAGGTGACGGGTGCACCAAAATCTCAGAAATCACCACTAAAGAACTTATTCATGTAACCAAACACCACCTGTTTCCTAAAAACCTATTGATATAAAAAAGTAAAAACAACAAAAACAAAGGTGGAAAACTCAAAATGTCTTATATTCTTGGCAGAAAATATAAGGAAGGGAAGGTATGAGATTTTGGGAACCATAAGTATAATATGTTGGGAGTTAAATAGCAAAGAGTACTGGGGAACCACAGTTATCTGGAGACCATCTGCCCAGTCTAAAGACATTCACATTCAGAAATTTAACAAAGATGTTGTGAAGACCAAACAAAACTTATCTGTAGGTAGAATAAAGCCTATAGCCATTTCCTTCGAAGTTTGTCATCTCTAAATCTTTTCATATCAATCAAATCAAATTAAAATTGCCAAAAAGTGTAGTGGTGGTGGGGAAAAAGTTCAGAGTTATAGCATGTGGGTTCAGGGTTCTGGTGGTGGTGATGGTAGAAAAGGCAGTGGATAGAAGGGTCATGATATAGTTTGGATGTTTGTCCTCTCCAAATCTCATGTTGAAATGTAATACTCAATGTTGGAAGTGGGGACTGGTGGGAGGTGATTGGATCATGGGAGCGGATCCTCATGGTTTAGCACCATCCCCTTGGTGATAAGTGAGTTCTTGCTCAGTTCATACAAGATGTGGTTCTTTAAAAGTCTGGGATCTCTCCCTTCTCCCTCTCTGTTGTACCCATTCTCACCATGGGATGCATCAGCCCCCCTTCACCTTCTGCCAGGACTTTTTTCCCACCACCATGATTTTAAGCTTCCTGAAGCCATCACCAGAAATCAAGCAGATGCCAGCACCATGCCTCCTGCAGAGTCTGCAGAACTGGGAGCCAATGACACCTCTTTTTTCAAAAAAGTAAATTATCCTGCCTCAGATATTCCTTTATAGCAACTAAAATAATGGTTTATATGGGTGAGACATAGGGGAATTAGTGTATGTGTATAATATATATATATACACACATACATATACATATGTATATATATTATACACACCCATGTACATACACACACACACGGGTGTGTGTGTGCGCGTGCTCGCGTTGGTGAATTATTGTGACCAAGATGGAAAGTGTGAGATTTTGGAAAATATATGATTTAGGATCTTGAAAAGCAAACCCTTCTCTTTTCACACTCAGGATGTGTGACATCTTCAGAATCAAATGAGTTCTTTCTGTGAGGTTCAGCTAAAGATTCAGTCTTTTCAACACATGCTTTTCATGAGTTTAAAAGCTGGCATATCAATCTGTGAGTGCTTGCAAAAGAGGGCTTTCTTAATTTTCTTGGCTTAACATTTCTAAAGCACGTGAAGACTTTTTTTAGTAAACTTTTTATTGAAATATGAAATAAATACAGGAAAATACACATATTATAAGTGCGCAACTGAATGAAGTTTGGTAGCGTTAGCACATCTGTGTAACCAGGACCCGAATATTGAACTAGATCATTACCAGTACCCCAGATGCCTCTTTCATGTTCGTTTCTAGTCACTAACTCCCTAAGGGTAACCACGATCCTGAATTTTCACACCATGAATTAAGTCTGCTTGTTTTTTGAATGTTAGACAGAATTATTTAGTATGTACTCTTTTGTGTTTAGTTGAGTGGCTTCTTTCTCTCAACAGTATGTATCAGTATTATTCAATGCAGTTGTAAACCATCCATTCTCATTTTTTGTACACTAAACTACGCATGAATTCCAACATAATTTATCCATTCTACTGTTGATGAACTTGGGGATTCTCACCATCTTTGGCTATTACAAATAGTACTGTTGTGAAAAATCTGGTGCATTCTTGTTACCATTGAGTAAACATGTATATGAGGGAGGTTCTTGACCTTTCCTCTTCTAAGCTTTCTTCTGTTCTTACACCCAGATTCTTGTCCTTGATCTCTTAACCTGGGGCATAGGCAGTTAAAGACTCTGAGATAGTTTCCATGAGCCGCTTTCTGAATGCACTGGGAACACTTTGTCCAGCTTACTGTGACCTTTGCCTGGACCATATTTCTAGAACCAAATGGCCAAATAGGATGAGTCTGATAAAAAGCAGAAAGACCTCATCAGGAGAACACATCATTCTGGTTTAAACTCTGCATCTAATATCATGATTTCTGAGCACTTGTCTGTGATTCTACCTGGTGAACCAAAGTTTAGATGCTACCCATTACAGGTTGTCTTAGAAACCAATTCTGCCATGTCTTAATTGCATCTTTTAAGAATGCAAGAAAAACCTTTTTAAATCTATAGAGTATACAGTTCCTTCTGAAAATGTAATTACAATTCTACTAGCTAATGGCAGTCCATGAGAACTCACAAAAGAAGAGATGTCTGTTTGTAGGATCTTCAAGTTTCTTAAAATCCACTTGGATAGAAAAACTGTCCATACATTAGAACAAAAGATGTGAAAAGCAGGGCTTGTGATTAATGTGGGTTTTTGTCATACATACCTCAAAGCTAAACAGATGGCTATTAGGAGAATTAGAGTAAAATTACTCATTCATTCCACAAAGCCAACTGAGCTTCTACTATTTGCTACTCTCTATGCTAATGTAATTCACATTAAATTACATTAAATTAAATGTTAATTATATAAGATAGCATCATTATAACGTGATACATTTTTTCAATGAGTGATAAAATGTATCACTCATTTCTGAGAAGAAAATAAAACAAAGTATGGAGAAGAGTGGGAGTATGATATTATCTTAGATGGGGGGTAGAGTCAGGAAATACCTTTGAATGGACAACCTGAGTGAAATGTGGAAGAAAATCTTGTCAAGATCTGGGAAGGAAGTATTCTGGAAAACAAGACCAAAGGCTCTGAAAGGAAAACAAGATGGACAAATTCAAGGCAGAGTGGCTGGAATATAGTGAGCAAGAGGGAGAAGAGGAAGTCAGATGAGAGAGGAAGAGAAAGGCAGGTGTATTAGTCTGTTCTTGTGTTGCTGTAAAGAAATACCTGAGACTGGGTAATTTATTAAAAAAGAGGTTTCATTGGCTGACGGAAGCATAGCACTGGCATCTGCTTCTGGGAAGGCCTCTGGAAACTTGCAATCATGACAGAAGGCCAAGCAGTGCTTGCGTATCGCATGGCAAAAGCAAGAACAAGAGAAAGAGGGGAAAGGTGCCACACACTTGTAAATGAACAGATCTCATGGGAACTCACTCACTATTTCAAGAAAAGCACCAAAGGGATTGTGTTAAACCATTCATGAGAAATCCTCCCCCATAAGCCCATCACCTCCCACCAGGCCCCGCCTCCAGCACTGGGGATGACATTTCAACATAAGATTTGGGCAGGGACACACATTCAAACTATATCAATAGGGATCAGATAAGGAGTTTGGATTTTATTCCAAGGGTAATAGGATGCCACTGGATGTTAAATAGGAGTGCAAAATGTGGAGTTTGATTTCATGTATAGTTGGGAATGATCGGTTTGGCTTCTTCATAGAGAACAGGTTACAGGCATTAGGAATGAAAGCAGGGCAGTCTTCCTGAATTCTGAGAAATGCGTTTAATTCCCTGGGGTTGGGGGGCAGGTGGGATTCGTGTTATAGAAGTTGTCACAGGGCAGAGTAAAAAACTGTTTCAAAGGAAGAAAGGAGTCAACATAGGTGAGCAAACTGTTAAAATTTCAGGTTGAGAAGATACCAGGCAAATCAGTATCCTCTACCCATTTATTTTACAGACGAGAAAACCAAGGTTGAGAGAGCTTAAATAAGTTTCCTAAGGTGAAGATGTGATAGCAACGTTAAAAACATGAAGAAATTTGGTGAAAATTAATTCTATTATAAAAGTAAACTATTCATATGCAATAAAGTACATTTATGAGTAAGAATTACAAACATTTTGAAATTGAGAGTTGAAGTTTTTTTTTGAAAGCTGAAAATTTGGAGAAAACAAAATGACCAACTCGTGATCCTTTATGCATTTTAGGAAAGCAGTATGAACCGAACTTTTTAATGGCAAGGTCTCTGCCGTGTTAAGTTTTCTAAAACTGTTGTTATGGACAATGCTTGGCATATGGTGGGTGCTATAAATGTCTGCTGAATGAATACAGGATAAAACCAGGAATCAGAAGACTTCTGGGAGGATGTGGAAAGGTGAAGAAAATAAAGGTATACCCTTTCTAATTAACGCAGTGTTAATGTTGAAAAAGAACAATTAAAACATTGGCCAGGGTGCCTTGGATTGTGAGTGACAGAAAGTCAGTTCAAACTAATCTAAGCGTTAATGAACATCCATTTGTTCATGTAACTAAGTCCAGAGAGTAGTTCTGACTTCAGGCATGGCTGGATCCAGGGCTCATATGGCATTTAAAGGATTATCTCTGTCTCTGTTTTCATCTCTCTTCTTTCATTTATTTGTGCAGCTTTCCTTCATGTTAGCTTCATTCTCAGGTGAAGCTTTTTCCACAAGGAGGTCTCCCTACAGTTATAAGGTTACATCCACCAGTTTATTTACATAAACAAAAAGAGTGTCCTTTTCTCAAATGGTGCTGTCCAAAGTCCTCAGACTCATGCTCATGGTCTTGCGTTGTCTAGGTTTGCATCATGTGACCATGTCTGTACCAATCGAGTGATCTAGATGATGGAATGACCTAGTTTGCCAGGTCTGGGTCATGTACTCAGTCCACGCCAGGCCAGTCAGCCCATGTTCACATGGGCTGAGAGTTGGAAAGGGAGTGTTTCCTCGAGGAAGAGTGGAGTATGATTAACAAAAGTTGGTAGAGTGGATAGTGGCAAGCAAAACGACAAGATCTTCTACCAAAACAAGAAAAGGAAAAGGGAATCTTGTAGTCTAAGAGACAATTTCTGCTTACGCAATTCCCTAAAACCTAAAGCTCCTCAGTGCTAGAGCAAGACTTGTTAACTCAGTATTCAAAAGGTTCCTTTGCTCACATTATCAACGGTGCAGATATTTGTAGACATTTTCAAGTGCTCTGCCTATCTTCTTTCAGGCTTTCTGAGGCAGCTAAATTTCCCTGATAAATTAAGTGGACTTCTTGTGTGCATAAGATCTCACAGGGCTAGCAGTCACTGCTATCTTTCTCTTCTCCTCACACCCTCACCAGCCATTGGTATGGAACCAATGGCTCCATAGTTTATCCATAGCTTTTTTTGAAGCCATTCTTCAAGTTTATTGAAGGAGCCATCCAATGAGCCTAACATCTGCTTTCCTCAGAAGCTCAAGAGCTAGGTCAACTGAAATAATAAGTCACATGGAGTGGTGGATTCAGGTAAGTATGTAGCTTTTACTCTGTGATGAAGGTAGCCAAAGAGACAAACTCTATTTCCTTATATTCCACCAAAATGTCCAAAAAATATCCTCCAAACCAGTTGAAAAATAAGTCAGCTGAAGGACTCCAAGACAATTAGGTTAATTGAAAACACATCTCATAAAAGGAATTGAATAGATTTTTAAGGCAACAGGACATTGATTAATGAGTTTCCCTTGGCATTTCTTCCAAATTGTAATATTTCTGAAATCATCCATTCAAGTATCCTTTGTGTAAATTTTGAGAATGTGTGTTTCTAGTCATATCACTATGAGACCAGTGTTTACCACCTTCACAATTTTGCCACATGTGTTAAATTAATAGAGTAATGATAAACACTCTAGGTATTTCAAGCAGAAGGTTATTTAATACAGGGAAATAGATGCTTATAAAATGGCGAGAAGAGTATGGAAGTCAGAGGCATCAGTGGAACTTTGGTATCCATGTCAATGGGAAGAAACCACAGTTTTCATGTTTTCCACACTTGCTGCCATCATAACTGCCTCAGTCAACTAGAATAGAACCATAAGTCTGACTCCTGCGTGTGCTCAAATCTCTCAAAGCTTATTAATCAGCTGCCACTACTGCAGCAAGTCTCCCTTCACTTTCGTTCTGCCTTACAAAACTCATGCAACTGCATCTAATTGGCACAACAGAATTCATCCAGAACCTTAACCACAAGGATGTCTGGAAAGTATAATTCTAAGACATCCAACCTCTTGGAAAGAAAAGGGGAGGTTGAAAAAACTAATCCAAGAATGTACCACCTGTACTAACTTTACAAATTCAAGTTATTTTAAAAGGAAATTTTATATTTATACTGTAAATGAAAATCCAGGATCATTTGCCATTAACAGATGGTACTTGTCAAAGTAAATGCAAAAAAATTGTTTGCTTCAAGTTTCCCAGAGATGTTCTTCCTCCCAGAGAGAACAGAGTGATTATGAAAAGGCTCTTCTCCTAGCCTCTCCTTGTTACTGAGGATTCTGTCCTTTCTGCACCCTTCCTCTGTGCTACTCCCATCTAGCCACTTGGTGGGAGCCAAACAACAATATTTGTAATTAAATTACGGGTCATATCTTGAATTATGGCATAATTCTATACAAATCATATTTAAGATTCTTTTATTTTCCTGGTGGGGAGATAAGAAGACCACTCAGAACCTCTCAGTCCCACCAACAGTACCCTTCAATGCAATTTACTGATGTGAAATCTTTTATTAGCATGTAAGTATCTTATAGATACTTTGACCTCCTCTGTCTTAAGTTCTAGGACAAAACTCAGTTTTTAAAAATTCAACCTGAATTTCAAATTTTAATAAGAAAGAAAATCAAGAACAATGACTCTTTCAGAGAGTTTCAGGAAGTGAAGAAACCCCAACAATCAGTTTAAAAGCAGGGTCTTTGTTGCCTTTGAGGTGGGGGCTGAGTTCCTGGGGACACTCATGCAGGTTGAGCCACCAACCCTGGGCAAGACTTGTCTATTTAATCCAATTCCTTTCCTGGTGCTTTGAGTTGATCCTTCTTGTTATCAGCTGAACAAATCTTTCTCTGCCATGGGGACTATAGCTTTCTCTTCTCTTTTCTCTGCTTCACCTTGGTCATCATGCCCCTTAACGTCCTATCCCCAACTCTGTTTGATTTGTTTTCAGAGCAGTTACCACTCCCAACTTCATTTGTATTACTGTCTGCCTTTCAAAGAACTCCATGCTTGTCTGTTTTGTTTACAGTGGAAGCCCTAGCTTTAAAAACACTGCTTGTTATAAACATTCTGTTCATGTCGGTTGAATGGAAAATAAATGGGTGAATGAGCAGTCAGCCTGCCTAACTCAGCCAGGCCAATCTCAGAAAGAAGCCCAAACCCAGCTAAAACTCACTGTGGCCCTTACTGTGTTTCACAAAATGTCAGATTAACCAAAAACTATTTACAACAAAACGTGCTTCAAACTCCAGACAACTCTAATCAAATATAGGCCTCATGTTGCTGTAAACTTAATTTTGAGATAATGTTGGAATTTTTCTCTTTTGTTTTAGAGAGTAGAGAATTGGGCTTGAGGCTTGAGTCTGAATGAAGCCACCCCTGAATGAAAAGTCATTTAGATTCTTTCTCCTCTGTAAAATGAAGATATTTTTAGTTAATTCACTAACTGTTGCATGGGTCATATGAAATAAGGCACTTATCCATATATTTCATTTTTAAGGAAGTAGTTTCATGAGTGCCTACTATCTACAAGGCTTTTAAATAGGTATCACAGAAAGGTGTGTGTAAGTGCTTTCTAGCCCGCAAAAGTGTATAGAGATTCAAGGCAGGACTACTATAATGAAAGACTGGATGATTGGTCTTGTTTCTTCACTCCTTTACTATTGTGAAATTATACTTCCACATCCTTTGCTGTAGGTTTACAGTGTCTCCCCCTAGGGCATGTGGAATATAATTCTCCATCTATGTGATGTTGGCCTCGGTCATGTGATTTGCCTTGACTAATGGCACGTGAGTGAGCAGGGGCTTTAAAAGTGCTTCATGGTTTGGCTGGGCCTCTTCTTCTGAGATCACCAAAGCATGTGTCTTTCGGTTCAGGAAAAACTCAGAGGCAAGGTGGGCAGACATGAGCCCAACCTACAGCCTGCAGTCAATCCACCCTGAGCCCAGCCAAGATCACCCAACTCACAGATCCATAAGTGAGAAAAGCAAATGCTTGGAGTTGTAAGTAACTGAGATTTAAAGTTGTTTGCTGCACAGCAAAAACTGACTAGGACACATATTATTTAAGTGGATTGTTCTGACAATGGATGTGCCAGGCTGACACTTTCTCAGAGATACCGGGGAAAGCCAAAAACCTTAGATTTCAGTGCTGGCCTTCTTTCTAGGTACTGTTGCAACCATTGGCAATGGGACGCTAGGCAAGCTGGCTACTGTCACTTTTCTCACTTTACAGCCACATCGGTCTCTTTTGCTGCTTCTTCCACTTGACAAGTGCACTCTTACTCGGGGCCTTTGTACTTGCTGTTCCTCACCCGGGATCCTGCTGCTCCAGGTTATCCACATAGCTCACTCCTTTCCCGCTTGTGGTCTCTAAATGTCATCTTCTTCAGATCCTGCCTAGCATTTCAGCATTCCCCCACTCTCAATTCCCCCTTCTTGATTTGCTTTTCTCAAAAACACTTTTCACTTTCTCACTTAATATATATTATATTGATTTGTTAGATTGGTGCAAAAGTAATTGCAGGTTCTGCCATTACTTTCAATGGCAAAAAAACACAATTACTTTTGCACCAAACTAGTATATTGTTCATTATAGGTATCTATTTAATTTTGTATTGTGTGCCTCTCCCTACTAAGTTTTAAGCTCCATGAGAATGAGTTTAAAGAAAATACTCGTTGCTATTGTATTGCCAAGGCCAGGCTCATAATAGGCACTAAATAAATAATGTGGAATAAATAAACAAATGTCCCATGCTCAGAGTACAAGTACTGATATAAATCAGGCTACTGTATAAAACTTGAATGTATTCATTATTAGAGGAGCTCTCTGAAGAATTTGTGAGCCAGGCATGGTGGCATATACCTGTAGTTGCAGCTACTCAAGAGGATGAGGTGGGAAGATGGCTTGAGACCAAGAGTCTGAGACTAGCCTAGGCAACATAATAAGACCCCATCCCTTAAAAAACAAAAAGAAGACACAATTGTGTGTTCTGTACCGTAAGATGGCTTGCGGTCATGTGGAGAATGGTTTAGGGATGGAGGGCAGAGGGACTGAGGTTGGGTTTAGGGAATGGTTAGGAAGTCAGTGCACAGTTGCAGGTAAGAAATGACGAGATATGACTGAACTCAGACACTGTCTGCAAATGAAGGGAAGGGGATAATTAGGAAATACCAAGGCTGTAGAATTGCAGAGCTTGTGACTGCTTAGATGTGAGGCGTGGTGGGAATCGTGGAATCTCCATTCAGTCCTGAGTTTCTGGATTAGGTATCTGGGTAGATGTGGTTGCTCCCTGAGCGGGGAGATGCTGGAGTAAGAGAAGGTGTTTGAGGGGCAGGCACAGGGAGACATGAATGTGGTGTCAGGTCCCCATGGGCCAACAGATGTGTACCAGGAGGTTGAGAATGTGGCTATGGGGCTTAAAAGACAATTTGGGCTGGGACGAAAATTTGAAAGCCATGATTCTAGACCCTAAGGACAGCATGTGGAATGAGGAAAGGGGAGGGCCAAAGGGAACACCATTAATTAGGATAAATCCAGGAAAAGAAGAACTGCAAAAATAATGAACAAACAGCCATCGGAGAAGTGGGATCAGAAAAATTCCCAGGGAATTTTTCTAAGAGGAAGCCAACAGTGTCAGATGTCAGAAAGCTATAAAGCAGCATAGGAACGAAAATTCTCCACTGCACTTGGCAGACAGAGGTTCAGGTGACAGGGCGGACATTCTGTCAGGAAGGCTGAAGATCCTTACTTTCATTCTTATTCCACATTTCCATGAATGGGACCACAGGGGAGTGTTCCATTGTTCTCAAAATAAGCCTTTTGCCTGCCCCATTTGAGACCTCAGAGTTCTGTATCCAAATGGAAGAGATTCTCATTTACTTAAAATTCCAAATGACTATTGTCTCCCTTAGGCCAAATACCTGCAATTCGTTTACTTTATTAAGCAAACATGGTATGCTGGAAGGTTCTGGAATTAGGAGCTAAAAAGCCTGAGCTGATCTAGCTTAGGGTCTGTTATTGCTAAAGGGAAAACTTGAGCAATATATGAATTTTTTAAAAATTCAGTGTTTTTCATCTGTAAAATTTTGAGGTTGACCTCAGTCAGGTCTCTGGGAAGATGTGTCAAGAATATTTGAACTATCTTTTAAGTTTCACATTTATGAGTTAATGAAATCAATGGTAGATATTTATTGAAGATTAAACTAGTGGGCAATTTCTATTTCCTTCTAATAATAATTTTGCTGTTGGACTCACTCCATTCTAATATATACTTTCTGAAAAACACAGAAGCCTAAACAGTCCGCAGAATTCTCTACCATGACCATGACTAATGCAGAGTGCATAAGAAGGCGGAACAAAAGTATAGATTCTATACCGCTGTTATAGGCTGCTGCTGTTGTCAAGCTGCTAGTGATTTATTTAGTATTCTAGTCACAAGGAAGGAGAATATGAAATAAATATCAAATCATTTGCATTGATACTTAAGGTTCCCTTTAAAAGTAATTAACCCAAATTAAGACAATGTTTACCAAGGGTCCTGAAAACATAACAAAACAAATAAAACCACCAGCCTACTGATTCCATAGTCAGATTTCTTAAATGTAGCTAAGGAAATTTTGTTCTCTGTGTTGTGTATTTTCCCACTGGGATCTTAATATGTTTTGCAAATGCGACTCAAATGCCAGTGAAACCTCCCCATCTTTGTCTCTTAAAGAAATGGAGCCAGTAGGAACCGAAGACCCATGACACCGTCTTAGTGGTTGTATTGAAAATGTCATCTTTGGTGTTCATGCATTCCTTTGCCCCAGTCTTCAAGGGAAGTGTGTACTTTCCTGTCCTGCTGATGTTGGCCTTGACTATGTGTCTTGCTTAGGCTAGTGGCAGTGGATGGACATGACAGTTTGTGCCGAGTGCCTTCTTAGACCTCAGGAGACAGTGCATTTTCCTGCTAGTGCTTCTGGAAGCTTCTTCCTCCATCCTGAGAAGAGCTTCTCCCTAGTAGCTGCTACCTTTGCGGCCCGGGTCTAAAAATAATATTCATGGAACAAAATTGCCCCAGTCAACCTACAGACCCTGAGTGGCTCCAGCCAATCTGTAAACCCAGAAGCATAAGACTGACTGTTGTTTTAAATCACTGAATTCCAGAGTGCTTTATTAACAATAGGACTACGTAAATAGCTAACTGAAATGATATCATTTGGCATAACAGCTTATCTCATAGACACATTTTGAGATCTCTGGTCTCTATCACTATCTTGTTCAGGGCCTAATTGAATACAAGGCAAATACCATGGCAGAGCTGTGCTTAGAGAAAAGTTAGTTTACAACTTGAAGAAGCCCAGAAATCAAATTTGTCTAACAGTTGCCCATTGTTGAGGCCTAAGTCTGTGATTCTCAACCAGAGGCAATTTTGCCTTCTAGGGATATGTGGTGATGTCTGGATACATTTTCAATTGTTATCACATGGGGTGGGGGTGTCACTGGCATCTAGTGGGTAGAGGCCAGGGATACTGCTAAACACCTTATGATGCACGACTCCTCACAGCAAAGAATTATCCAGTCCCAAATATCTACAGTTTCAAAGTTTAGAAGCCAAGAGCTAAGTACATACTTCTTTGTATAATTGACTCTAAGGGCATATCAGAGGTTATCTTTGGGCAGCACAGCATTAAAAGTGATATCATTTGTTAGGAACAAACAGGAAAACGTGGCCAAGTAAACGACAGCCTCCAGAGAAGATACCGGAATTCTTCTATTATTTATTAATCCCTTGACAAACATAAAGCAAAAGTAATTATCTGCTCCCTTTTTGAGACTTAAAGTCTTTCATTGGATTTATATGTTTCACTGAGGATTACCTTTTTTATGAACACTTCTGTATTACTCAAATATCAGAGGCTCCATGCTCTACCTAGTTATTTACTCTCTCATCCATTCAGCTTATTTATGGAGCACCTACTATAAGCTGGGCACCCTTAGAATTTCTCATTCCCAAGATGTCAGGTTTAATTTTATGTTTGTTTTGTTTTGTTTCAAATGGAGTATGTAAGAGTGCATGAACATTCACATTCATTTTGAGACACCTAGCAGTGAACACCATCTTTCTCTTTACCCTGCACCTTTGAACACCCCTTCCTGTGTTATGAGTCTTGAAAATGGTAGAACCTGCCTCCCCCTGGAGATATCTGAGACCTGAGATGCTTTTTCCCACCCTACTTTATAAATTACCAGATACGGCTGTGTAGGACTTTATATTAGAAGCTAGCAGAATCCATTCTGTTGATAGCTAGAGGTAGGTGCAAACGTTTAACGGTAGCAATAGAAGCACACAGATTCATTGTACAAGCATATTTCTTGGTATATTCCATAATTTAGTATCACATTTTATAAACACATATTTGATGTGTTTTGTTAGTAATAGGTATGCCAACAGAATTTGATACCACTAGGTCAGTGAGGATGATATTAAGCTTCGAACAATGGTGATCTCAAGAGAGAACTCTTTAGGTTCAATCTAAAACTGCTGAGCAGCATACTTTTGTCCCTCAAATCAGAAGGACTTTTCTGGCAAATCCACAGACCCAGCAAGGTCCTCAAAATGGTGGGGCCTAGCAAAATTGTCCCCACTTTCCATTATAGATTCCAAGTGAGGATGTGGCCAGGGCAGGCTCTCGTCATGCCAGCTCCACCGTTCTCTTAGTTTTGCCCCTTTGAAGCCACAGGAGTGGCTTCCCAAGGAGCCAGGATGTGAAGCAGGCAGAGGTGAGGTCTGACCTGAAAGCCTGACCTCAGGAGTGCAAACAATGAGTGAATACAGCACTTCCCTGGCCACAATGTATTGGAATGCCCTTGTCTTTCTGCTAATTCAATTTAGCTGTTTTGGATTCCACACCAATAACTCCTTCAGACAACGCTTCTTCCTGCACCCAGCTACAAACAGACTACAAGGCGTCTAGACAGAAAACAATGCTCTGGCAGTAGAAGAGAAAATCAATGGCAGATGTCCCCTTCAAAGGTTTATTTTTTATCTAATCCTTACAAAAGCCGTGTGAGAAGGGTTAGTTTCTATTTTTTAGGTAGGAAAATGGAGATTCGAAGTGGTAACCTGAATTCCAACTCAAGTTAGTCTGATTTTCAAGTCCATACTCTTTTTCATTAACTGCAAAAGTCAATGTGGATTTCATTTTATAACCTGTTTATATTCAAATGAACAAGATTTTTGTCATGGAAAAATCCAAGCCTTATCGGGAGAGAGAAAATAAGGAACATAAATTCAGCTCCTTTGGTGAAAGGGTAACATTGCATATGGTTTCAAATTACTTGGAAAGGCAAGAAATCTGCTCTGGGTTTGCAAATTTGATTTTGAGGACTCCAGGCACGGGAGCTGTGTCAGAGTCAATATATCTGCCCAGGGATAGATTAGGACCAGGTGACTGCCAAGCTGTTCTCTGTCCCTTTCTGACTCATCTGCTCTATTCAGCAAATCACTGTGCAGTCAGACCATTGAGGCAAAAGGTAACTTTGTGCGCTCTGCCTTTTGCCTTCTACCTCTCTCCCTGGGCTTTTTAAAACACCATGTTGATGGCAACCAGTGACCACCTGCTTACAGGCACAAGTCGTTCAAAGTCATAAAACAAGAGCCAGCACCAGCCACTGAATTATCAAGGGTGTCTCAGCTTTTCTTTGAGAATGCATGTTTTTTTCAAAGGGTCAAATGGGGTACAGATGCTTCTTAACTTACAAAGGGGCTATGTCCCAAGAAACCCATCATAAGTTGAAAATATTGTAAAATACATTTAATACACCTAACCCACCTTTCATAGCATAGCCTAGCCTACTTTATATATCTCAGAACACTTAAATCAGCCTATATTTGGGCAAAATCATCTAACATAAAGCCTATTTATAATAAAGTGCTGTGTAGCTCATGTAATTTATTGAATACTGTACTAAAAGTGAAAAACAGAATGGTTGTGTGGGTGCTTGAAGTATGGTTTCTTTTGAATGCATATTATTTTTGCACCGTCGTAAAGCTGAAAACCGTGAAGCTGAACGGTTATAAGTAGGGGGTTGTTGTCTGTACATGTGTGAACTCCGGAGTCAAATTGCTCACAACCTGGTGCTTCTCTTTACTTACTGTGTGGCCCTGGGATGTTGCTTTACCTGTTTAATGCCTAGGTTTTCTCATCTGCAAAACTGACTTATTTATTCCTTCCACACATATGTCCTGAGCACCTACACTATGTCAGGCCTTGATTCTCTATGCTGCAATGCAGCACTGAGCAAAGCCAACCAAGTCCTTCTGTTCTCCCAGAGGAGACAGATCACAAACAGATATAATTGCAGCATTATTTTGGGCAGTGCTAAATGCCATAAAGACAAATCAAACAGGGTAAGGGTTGGAGAGATGGGGGAGGGGTGGTTATATTATCCCCTCTTTGGGAAGAGAGGGAAGGACCAAGGAGGAAATAATACCCTGAGAAGACCAGAATAATGGGAAAGGAGGGAGATATTTGAGGCAAGAGCATTTCAAGCAGAAGTGAGGACAAAAAGAGACAAAACAAAACATAACAATTGTACCTAGCTTATTGGACTGCTGTGGGCATTAAGTGGGATGATACCTGTAAAGTGAGACCATAGGAGCTACTCTGTGAAGGTTAGCTTTACTTGTGTCGTAGACTTTCAGAGTTAAAAGAATGCTGAGTTCTATTCCAACTTTTGCTTATAATGAAGGTGACTCCTATACATAGTCGTGGAGCTTCAGCTTAAGTACGTGTCGTCATGGGGGGCTCCTACTTCAGGAAGCAGGGCCTGGCCTCCCATTGTTGGGTGGTTTTTCTTTGTGAGAAAGTGCCTCCTTCCACCGAACCTATATCCCACCTGCGGGAACCACAAAGAACGCACCTGCTGCCTCTTCCCACGGCAACGCCTCCAACGTTTGAAATAACGTTTCATCTCAGCTTCATCAGTTCCTTCAACCACTCCTTACCTATATGGCTTTCAGATTCCTTACGGTTTCATTTCATCATTTCAAAAACACAGCACAATATGCTCCATCTCCGAAAGGCACGGGAAAAATGACGAGATGAGCCTTTGAGGCTCGAACCTCCTCACACAAAAGCCCTTTCCTAAATAGCAGAGCCCTTAGATAAAGGGCAGTATGTCTACACTTCTCAGTGTGTGCCTGCCCCTTCTCGCCATGCTGCTCAGGCACACCCCCCGTGTGCACCAAGTTGCAAACACATTTTTGGTAATAATTGAGAGACTAAGTTGGCTGATCAGTGGGTCAAGCTTCCTGGAGACTGGGGTAGAGAGGAGAAGGCAGGAAGGGTTGGGAGGGTGATGAGTAGTGGTATGTTCACAGCAGATGTAAATGCCCTGTTATTAATTAAGTATCAAATTAACAGGACTAAGAAAGCTGATGCGTCAAAATCGTAGGTTCCACTTCACGTGAGCCAGCCAGCTAGGTTCTACTACTTAGCTTCAGCCCAACCTCCCTATCCCTGCTGCCATATAAACATGAGCCATGGCCACAGAGGTTAGAGAGTATAGATGGCTCATCATAAACCCATCCCTGCTTCTGGAAAACAATGGCCCAACGGTAAATGAGTTGGGCCATGTTGTCTTTAGAGCTTACCTGACAAATCGTCCCTGGCATGACTTCTGAAACAATGGGCAGATTTTTATCACCATAGACCACAGACCTGAATTGTAAGCAGTTCATTCAATGGTGAATGAGAATTTCTATATAACTATGCAATTGTGAAGTTCTGTATAATCTTTTTTGGATTCAATAGTTGGACAAACAGACATTGTGGGTGATAGTTAGAAACAAGAGATAACAGTAAAGAGAGTCATGTTTTGATCTGTTTATTCATTTATTTCAGTTTGCATATTGAAAACAAAAATCTTAATTCTTAAATGGAATGCAGGAAGGATGAGTGCCAGAAAACTGAGACAACTGCTCAGCCTGATCTAATATGAAACAATAGTCATGGTGCCAACAACCTCTAATTACAACTTCTCAGTGTTTTATCTGCTCTGCTGGGCTGGCTTGATAAAGCAGTCACCACATTGATGTTCACATGATGTCACTCCAGAATTCAATTTGCTGGGAGCTGCCAATGGGCTCAAGAACTGCTGGAAAATAATGAGCCAGTTTCTCATTGGCTGACCTACTTGACTGACAGGTGGGTTGGACAAGGCCAGGAATCTTTCCTGGGCTGGTCCACTTCAGGACAGCAGGCAATCTGACCTTGAAGCTGTCCAAACTGGGCGAGTTGCCATTTGGGAATCCTGATAGCATCAGCCACAAGAATTTGCAGACTCATTCTACCTGAGTCAAAGCTTTTGCTGTTATGGAAAATGTGTCTGTAAAATGTCACTGCCTTCTGCAGTTTGCAGACATATTTTTTTTTAACTCAGTGGAGGTGGGAAATTACTATTCCTTGAGCTCTCTATACTCAGCCGAAGCCCAGACATCCTTTAAAGGCAAACTCCTGCATGGATTTTTTTTGACCACTGATGTGCACAATAATCTCTCTCTCCCCTGAATTTTTAGAACTTCTCTTGTCTAGATCAGTAGATGTCAAACTTTAATGTGTGTGGAAGCTCCTGGGGAGTATCCTTAAAAGGCAGGTTTGGATTCAGTGGGTCTCAGGTGGGGTGTGAGACTCTGTATCTCTAACAGGCTCTTGGGAGATCCACAGTTCTGTAGTAAGAGTCCATTTCTTTGACAGTAGAAATGGGCTGTGTTGTGGCCTTGCACGTTTTCCACATGTATCTGAAGCTTCTTGAGGGCTTGTCTGCTGTCTTCCTTTGTACCCTCCCTAGACCTCGGACAGTGCTATGTAAGCAGGTGGTGCTCAATAAATATTTGTAGAATAAATGAACGCCTATATGGTAGACGGTGTACTGATTTCTGACTAGCACAGTGACTCAAGCATGACAGGTACTCAATAATTATTATCGAATAAATGAGTGAACTGTCAGTATCTAGGTGACTAGTGAGAGAAGACTAAAATCTGAGTGAGACTCTTAAGCCCTGGCTGCTTCAGTTAAACAGGTGGGAAAAATAAGGATGGAATTTCAGACAGCATGGTGTCTGAATTAACTCTTTTATACCCTTGCCATATGATATTCAACACTGAACCTTTTCTGCCACGAAGATTTTAAAAAATTTCCACTGTCGTGATAGGGTTTGGACTGAATTCCCTGATGTGTCCTGCTTCGGGTATTGTGTACACACAGCAGGGAGCAGGGAAGAAGGTGAGTAGCATCCATTCTGGAAAACCTCATGGGAAGGACGTCCCAGGCTGCTTGAAAAGCTGCTAATCCCTAAACAGTGGTTTGGGCTGATGCTTTTCAGGGACCTCCACCTCCTTTCCCCACCTCTGATCACCTGCCAGCATACACCCGACACTCACAATTTTTAACCCGGGCCTGGAAACTTGACCCTCCTTCTTGCATGGCTCTGTCTGCTGGGAGGTTGGATTCAGTGCCCTTGCCACCCAGCTGACTGAATACAGTCTGCAGCGGTTCATAGAGAAAGGCATCCGTCTCCTCTCTCTATGAACACTGGGGAAGGGTAACATTTATCATGGATGGCAGAAGGGTAACATTTATGGAGGCAAACTGGGCAGCTGGGAGCACTGGGGAGGCTGCACAAGGCAGAGGCAGGTGTCCTACTCTTTAGACTGAGACTGAGGGGGTTGATTGGGGACACTCCATGAGGATAGCTCACACTCCATGGGGACAGCTCACTACACATTGTAGCTTTACCTCCCCACAAGCTTCTTTAACTGCCCTGAACAGCTCCCTCACCAGCCAGTGGTACTCCCTTCCCTTTACCTGTCCCAGAACCTCTGCCATTAGAGCCATCCTTTTAGGTTAGGAAACAAATCAGACATTGGCTTTGGAAGGCCACTGCCAACTATACCTTTGATGTCTGGAGCCTGTGGGGGTGATGTGGGGGAGGCTGTACATTTTCTTGGAGTCTTCCCATACCAGTACACAGGCAGGCAGAGCCCTGGGGGTATTTTTCAGCCTCCTCCAGCTGGATTTGAAAGGAGGCCATAGAATCTAGTTTCACTGATCTGAACCATGAGCCTTGCTGAGCCACAGTCTTCCTGGCTGTGGGACCGTCGTGGGGCTCAGGGTCAATGGGGAGCATCCAGACATCTTCAGAGTAGGCAGAGCAACTCTGCAACCTGGAGCTGCTCTGGGATGCAGAAAGAGATGGTGAAAATCCAGGGTCCTCAGACCCTGCAGGTGTGCAAGGGCATGGTGTTACACCCATCTCAAGTTACTGTAGTCTACACCCATCTCGGGTTACTGCAGTCTAACTGGCTTTACTGCAGAACTGTGTTCCCTCTGGTGCAGGTGGCATGGATACTCTGCAGTATCCAGCAAAGGTGAACTGGGCAGCCTCCTCTCTCCCTGTGTAGCTGACAGCTCTGCAGTGGGGGTGCAGGCCAACTCCGGGCTGGCTGCCAACAGGCTCTAACAGACTGCGTCACAGCACAGACCTCCTGCCTGCAGGCAAGGGAGGAGCAGACAGCAAGGCCAGGAACTTGAAATGCGTCTCTGGAGCCCCTTCATTCCTCTTTCCCAAGCCCCTCTGGGCCATTTCACATGGTGGCTGGGATTCCTCATTCCTTTTCCTTTCCTCTACCCTGCCCCTTTTACCCCCACTTACCACACTGCAACATTTATGTCCTTGGTGGCTCCTTATGCCAACTTCCAAACAAAGTTACACAGTGCATGCCCTTAGGACACTGCTCTCTAGGGAGAGGCAGGCTGATTGGCCTGAGGAAGCGTTAGGAGTGCCAATGGGTATCCGTATGAAATAATGGAAATGTCTGTGTTCAGAAAATCAACAGAGCTTCCATCTAGAGACCTTCCCCTGGCACAGAACCAGCAAGGTGCCCTTGGCATATCAAGTTCACCTTTCCATGTCATAGTTCCCCATCTGTAAAATGAGAACAATTATTCCTCCTGTCTCTGTTTATAGAGTCTCGTGTAAAGTATCAGTGAGATAATACAGGGCTTCATAAACTTTAACATGCATGGGAATTATCTGGGGATCTTTTAAAAATGCAGATCCTGATTCCAGGGGCCTGAGATTCTGCATTTCTTACAAACTCCTAGGGTAATGGATGCAACTAGTTGGGAGGCCACTCTGGGTAGTGGGGTAACTAATAAATAAAGGATAATTTCAACATTTTGAAGGACCAGCAAAGGTAACATTTAAATTATTTTATGTGTTTACCCTTCTAAAAAGCACATTTGGATCTCAAAAGGAATCTTCACATCTTTACTTCAAATGAATGTCATTTTAGGAACTTCGAATAGCCACTAGAGACAACACGTGAAGTTAGGAAGAACTGATTATCATTTCTGCAGTCACTGGAACTGCCTTCTTCCTTCTCTCCCTTTTCCTCTACTTGTCCTTCCTCCTAGAGTGGGCTTTGAATTCAGGGGCAGATTCTTACTGAGCCTGTGGGAATGGGTGACGAAAGGTGTCGGGTCATTACTCAAGTCAATTGATGAACAAAGGAGGGACTGATTAAAAGCCACTGGTTTAGCAACAGAAAGAGAACGTGTGTGCACCAGAAGACATGTACAAGAATGTTCATAACAGCCCTATTCATAAAGTCAAAATGTCTAATAACAGTAGACCAGAATAAATTGTGGTATAGTCACAAAATGGAGTATTACAGAATGATAAAAAAGAACATCTTACTATAACATGCACCTCCACATAAGAATTTTATAGGCAAAATGATGAGCAGAAAAAAACAGAGTTAAGGGCACATACTGCATGATTTCATTTATATGAAGTTGAAAAACAGGCAAAACCAATCTGCAGTGGCAGAAGTTAGAAGAGGGGTTGCCTCTGAAGAAGAAGAGTTGACCGAGAATGGGCACAAGGGAGTCTTCTGGGTGCTACATAGCCTTTTCATGTTGATCTGGGAGCTTACACCACCAATTCCCCAGGCTGGACTCTTAAGATCTGTGCAATGTACTGTTTTGTGTTTTCATTTGTTTTGTTTTATTTAGTTTTGCTTTTGTGAGACAGGGTCTCACTCTGTTGTCCAGGTTGGAGTGCAGTGGCATGATCACAACTCACTGCAGCCTCAAACTCCTGGGCTCAAGGGATCCTCCCACCTCAGCCTCCTGAGTAGCTGGGTCCACAGGCATGTGCATGTCCAGCTAATTTTAAAATTTTTTGTACAGACAGGGTCTTCATACATTGCCCAGGTTTGCCTTGAACTTCCAGCCTCAAGCAGTCCTCTCTCTCACCTTGGCTTTCCAAAGTGTTGGGATTACAGGCGTGAGCCACTGTACCCAGCCAACTTACTGTATTTTTGTTATACCTCAATAAAGAAAAAATTTAAAGCTACAAAAAAAAACCTAGTTCTAATTTTACCCCCAAATTTCACACTTCTGGGCCCTTCTCTCTTTCTCGTCCACATCTTTCATAAAACGGAAGCCCATGTTGGCCCCATCAGTCAACTTCCCTGATTGGCTCCCTGCTGGCTTCCCAGGTACTTTTTCTAGATCACATAACAAAAATAGAACCTGCCTTCTCATCACTTCCTCCCCATGTGACTTCACAGAAGGCTCCAGGCTGTGCTGTTCACAGCTCACGAGCCCCTCTGAGCTCTAAGCCTGCTCTGTCTCAAGTGCTGTGTTCTCTGACCACCAATGCCTCCGCCTTCTCCGTGGTCCATTTCCTCACACCCAGAGTCAGGTGTGCAGAGCTGTCTGTAGTTTGTAGTTTAATGCTTCTGTCCCATATTTGGGTTTCTCCAGGAAAGGTCTGAAAGTTGTGAGGTATCACTGAACTGTTGTCACAATAATTCTGCCTAACAAGGCACCCCAAAAGTCAGCATCTTCAAATAGTAGCCATTATTAGTTCTCAAGGTTACAGGTCAGTGTGTGACCCTTTTGCCCTGGGCCCTTCTCTGTTGTTCTCAGTTGGGGTCATGTGGGAATCGTTGGTCAACATGACTGCGGCACAAGTCTCTCAGGATAGTTTGTCTGGGTGTCATCACTTGGTGCTGGCTAAGGGTCTGAGAGAAAGAAGACAGTGTTCAAGCCTGTGGAGGCCAGGCTTGGAACTGGCAAACCATCCTTTCCACCACATTCTATGACTAATTCAAGTCATAGAGCAGATTCAACGGGTGGGGAAACAGAGTCTATTTCTGGATTGGAAGAATCACAAAATCACATTGCAAAGAGTGTGCATACAAGGAGGAATGGGAAATCAGGACTATTTTTTTTTTCTGTAATTAATCTACTACCTGTGGCAGGGGTGCCAAAACAATGGTGTTGAGAATCAGGTCTTCTCTCCTCCACAACCTGTCTATATAGAAAGCAGCATTTATCCAGGCTTCCTAGGCTGCAGCCCCTGATACTGACCCTACAAACCAGTCAAATGTGTTCTCCAGCCCTCTTCTATGCTTTATTCCTTTGGGGCTCAGCAGGCTGTTTTCATCTTGCCTGGTGAAACAAATGTGTGGCAATGTGGGTGAGCTCATAAGGAACAGTCTGAAATGTGGGTTCTTGTTAAGTGTTATGTAGACAGAGGAAGAAGAAGAGCGGGGTTAGACATAGATGTGGGTCTTCCCTGGTGCTCTTGTGGGAAATTTGACCTAAAACACTCCTCCTATGAGCAGAAACGTTTAAGATAGGAGACAGCTGTAATGTTTAAATACCCTAGGTGATTTCTTTGTATAAGTAAGGTAGGCTACCGTTGTTATAGGAGAAGTTCTCAGATTTCGGCTTACGTCAGAATCACCTGGAAGGCTTGATAAAACACAGATTACTGGGATCCACCCCTGAAGTGTCAAATTCAACAGGGCTAGGATGGGCCTGAGATTTAGCATTTCTCACACTTTCCCAGAAGATGATTATGATCCATGTCTAGAGCAATATTTTAAGAACCACTGCTTTAGGCCAATGCTCTTCAAACTAACATGCACAACCACCATTGATGATCTTTTTAAAATGTGGGTTCTGATCTAGCAGATTTAGGATGACTGGGAGTCTGCATGGCCAACAAGGGTCCAGGAAATGATGATGCTACTGGTGGGAAGACCCTACTCTGAGTTACAAGTTTCTAGATTTTGCTCCCCCCATCATTTTATTTTGCCTGTGTGGATTGGGTGTTTTAACATTCTGCTTGCTAGGTCCTCGGGTGGGGGTTGAAGGAGAGGAGCAATAATCCATTAGGATGTTTGACAGGCAGTAGTGAGCATCAGATGGCTTTTTTGGGACTAGAGGCAGAGCTGGGTAGGAGGGTGCCTACTCTTAGTGCAAAAAGGATATTTTCTTGATTAAATGTAAACCTTTGCTGCCAATAAGAAAAGCGTAGCTGATGAAAGATGTATATTTCAAAGTAAATAGTCTTAAGAGTACTTCTCATTAATAAAGATATTACTGTTTGGACTTGTTTGCAAAATAAAAATTTCTGGCCAGGAAGTAACAGATATGAGCAAAATTCCATAACTAAGTGGAATGAAGTCAGTCAAGAAAAGACAACATGAGCCATCTTACTCAACTGCAGTGGCCCAGCATTACACATGATATTACAGTTGGTGCTAGCAATTCAACTTCCAAACTTTTATCAAGAGTAAAAATCATCCAGTGATGAAGAAATCATAAAGAAAGGTGGCAAATGTTGCATTTTCAATCTTAAGAAGAATAATTTCCAAAATAAAATCAAGCACACTTTACCAGAATTGGACCTTATGCAATAAAATTGCTAACCACTCTTTTTATTTTTATTTTTTACTTTTAGGAGACAGGGTCTTACTCTATTGCCTAGGCTGGAGTGCAGTGGCATGATCTCAGCTCACTTCAACCTCCACCTCCCATGCTCAAGTGATCCTCTTACCTCAGTCCCCCCGAGTAGTTGGGAATACAGGCATGTACCACCATGCCCAGCTAACTTTTTGTACATTTTGTAGAGATGGGGTCTCGTCATGTTGCCCAGGCTAGTCTGGAACTCCTGAGCTCAAGTGATCCACCTGCCTCAGCCTCCCAAAGCACTGGGATTACAGGCATGAGCCACCATGCCTGGCCTTAACCACTCTTTTTAAACCCTTTGTGCTTTCCTATTGTCCCTTCCAGCCCTGATGATGAAATATTTGATTAATGTTTTTATATTTTATGCCACATGAGTGGTGGTCACTTGCTGAAGCTTCCAGGAAGCCTTTTAGAAGTGGAGAGATGCAGCTGGCATTTACCTTTTACCTTTTGCCCTTCTCATTCTTCTTCCTGCCTTGAACATGGCAGAGGTGAAGCAGCTATCTTATGGCGTTGAAGTGTTGAACCTGAGGGAAAAGGCCACTTACCAAGGTAGAAGGAGCCTGGGACAATGATGACATTCTGGTTTTGCAGAATCAACCCAGGGTAGCTGAACTCCATTCTTCTTGTGACATAAAAATAAACACTTATTTAGTTAGACCACTCTGGTCTAATTTTCTTTCTTTCTTTTTTTCTTTCTTTCTTTCTTTCTTCTTTCTTTCTTTCTTTCTTTCTCTCTCTCTCTTTCTCTTCTGTTCTTTCTTTCTTTCTTTTTCTTTGTTTCTTTCTCTTTCTTTCTTTCTCTCTCTCTTTCTTTCTCTCTCTCTTTCTTTCCCCTTCCTTCCTTCCCTCCTTCCTTCCTTCCTTCCCTCCCTCCCTCTCTCTCTCTCTTTCTCTCTCCCTTTCTCTCTTTCTTTCTTTCTTTCTTTTTTTTTCAGTCTACAGTAGTCCCAACTGTTATAACCACTTGCTTCTTAAAAGTAGCTCTGTTACTGGCTGTAGTTAGAGCAGTAATTCTGCAAGCGGCAGAATCATCTGGAGGGGTTGTTAAAATACAGGTTTCTGAGTCCCAACCTCAGAGATTCTGATTCAGTAAATCTGGGGAGGGGCCTGATAATTTGCATTTTTAACAATTTCCCTGGTGATGCCCATGCTGCCTTCTCGGATCCACACTTTAAGAGCCCACTAATATAAATGTACAGGAAAGAAAAAAATAAAACCAAAAAAAAAAAGGAAAACAGTGTGTTGTGGTTTCAATGTATCCCTTCCTCAGGCAAGGGCTTGGAGTGGGTGGTGATACTTCAATGTCCATTTCTTGAATCCCCTAATTCTGTGACCCTGTTTACACTTTCCCAAAGACATAAATATTATCTACTTTTAACTGTTAGGTTCAAGACATTCAAACTCTCCAAATGATTGGGTTACTATTTTCAAGGCAACCTAGTATTCCAGCATTGGGTAGGAACAATTAATTATTGAGTCAAATTGCTTCATGAAACCTTATCTTTCCTTGAAGGTACTAGGGTTTTTCTTGGAATCCAGCACACATATGTAGTAAGTTTTAGGCACCTAAATGCCCAGGCAGAAGTTTGCTGTAGAGGCAGTACCCTCATGGAGAACCTCTGCTAGGGCAGTACAGAAGGAAAAGGTGGGGTCAGAGCCCCCACACAGAGTCCCTATGGGGGCTCCACTGAGTGGAGTTGTGACTTCCTTTTGCTGCCTCTGCCTGCCAGGACAACTCCTCTACAAAGTTTGTTTGAGGGAACAGTTTTTCTCTTCTCTAATAGCAGTAAGTTTGGAAGAAACTCAAGGTGACATTGTCTTACCCATTCCTCTTTTAAAGACTCTCTTTCACATTGTCTACTAATACTTGTTAACTTTTCAAAGGAGCCAGGGTAGATTAATATTCTGCAAAAGTGGATTTATAGCCAGCCACCTCTGAGAACATGGCCTGAGTCACTCTCCCTGACTCATGCTCACTCCAGAATATTAATGATAAAAATCTTCTTTCTAAACACAGAAAATTTATGAGCAAACTTCAAGGTCCTCCATCCAAGTTTAGCAATTAATCTTGAAGCCAGATAGGAAAAGCAAATGAAGGCTATTTGTAGAACAGCACAAAGGGATGCCCCAAATTTGGGTTTTCAGGCTGTCTACAGGTTGTGACTTCATTGACCCTTTGTCCTTCATGCTTCCTGCATTCTCCCAATTCAGGATAAGGCGGAATCTTCCCCAGTTATAAGGCCTAAGTGGTTTAAAATATAAGCTACTTTTGAGAATTCACAGAACAGAGTGATAAGTATTAAAATAATAATAATACATTTATTGGGCATATGTCCCTGTTTTAATGACTGAACCTTGAATTAAAAATTTTTTTTACATTTTTAATTTTTAAAATTGTATTATGTTTTATTTTAAGTTCCAGGATACAGGTGCAGAGAATGCAGGTTTGTTACTGATATGGTTTGGCTCTGTGTCTCAATCCAAATCTCTTCTTGTAGCTCCCATAATTTCCATGTGTTGTGTGAGGGACCCGGTGGGATATGATCAAATCATGGGGGCAGGTCTTTCTTGTGCTATTCTCGCAATTGTGAATGGGTATCACAAGATCTGAAGGTTTTAAAAACAGGAATTTCCCTGCACCAGCTCTCTTTTTGCCTGCTGCCATCCATGTAAGATGTAACTTGCTCCTACTTGCCTTCCATCATGATTGTGAGGCCTCCCGAGCATGTGGAAATGTAAGTCCAATAAACCTCTTTCCTTTATGAATTACCCAGTCTCAGGTATATCTTTATCAGCGATATGAAAATGGAGTAATACAATAAATTGGTACCAGGAGTGGGGTGCTACTGAAAAGATACCTGAAAATGTGGAAGCAACTTTGGAACTGGGTAATAGGCAGAGGTTGGAACAGTTTGGAGGGCTCAGAAGAAGATAAGAAAATGTGGGAAAGTTTGGAACTTCCTAGAGACTTGTTGAATGGCTTTGTCCAAAATGCTAAGAGTGATATGGACAATAAAGTCCCAGGCTGAAATGGTCTCAGATGGAAATGAGGAATTTGTTGGAAACTGTAGCAAAGGTGAGTCTGATTATTTTTTAGCAAAGAGACCAGTGTTATCTTGCCCCTGCCCTAGAGATTTGTGGAACTTTGAGGTTGAGAGAAATGATTTAGGGTATCTGGCAGAAGAAATTTCTAAGCAGCAAAGCATTCAAAAGGTGACTTGGGTGCTGTTAAAGGAATTGTTTTAAAAGGGAAACAGAGCATAAAACTTTGGAAAATTTGCAGCCTGACAGTGCGTTAGAAAAGAAAATCCCATTTTCTGAGAAGAAATTCAAGCCTGCTGCAGAAATTTGCATAAGTAGTGAGGAGCCGAATGTTAATCCCCAAGACAATGGGGAAAATACCTCCAGGGCATGTCAGAGGTCTTCATGGCAGCCCCTTCCATCGCAAGCTGAGAAGCCTAGGAGGAAAAAGTGGTTTCGTGGGCCTGGCCCAGGGTCCCCATTCTGTGTCCAGCCTAGGGACTTGGTGCACTGCATTCCAGTTGCTCCAGTCATGGCTGAAAGGAGCCAATGTAGGGCTCAGGCTGTGACTTCAGAGGGTTCAAGCCCCAAGCCTTGGCAGCTTCCATGTGGTGTTAAGCCTGCGAGTGCACAGATGTCAAGAATTGGGGTTTGGGAATCTCTGCCTAGATTTCATAGGATGTATGGAAATGCCTGGATGCCCAGGCAGAAGTTTGCTATAGGGGCAGCACCCTTATGGAGAACCTCTGCTAGGGAAGTGCAGAAGGGAAATGTGGGGTCAGAGCCCCCACACAGAGTCCCTATGGGGGTTCTACCTAGTGGAGCTGTGAGAAAAGGGCCACCATCCTCCAGACTCTGGAATGGTAGCTCCACTGACAACTTGCCCCGTGCAAGTTGTCACACACTCAATGCCAGCGTGTGAAGGCAGGTGGGAGGGAGCCTGTATCCTGCAAAGCTACAGGGGTTGAGCTTCCGAAGACCACAGAAGCCCACTTCTTGCATCAGCATGACCTGGATGTGAGACATGAGTCAAAGGAGATCATTTGGAGCTTTAACATTGACTGTCTTGCTGGATTTTGAACTTGTATGGGGACTGTAGTAGCCCCTTTGTTTTGACCAATTTCTTCCATTGGAAATGGCTGTATTTACCCAATGCCTGTACCCCCATTATATCTAGGAAGTAACTAACTTGCTTTTGGTTTTACAGGCTCATAGGCAGAAGGGACTTGCCTTGTCTCAGATGAGACTTTTGACTGTGGACTTTTGAGTTAATGCTGAAATGAGTTAAGACTTTGGGGGACTATTGGGAAGGCACGATTAGTTTTGAAATGTGAGAATGGGAGATTTGGGAGGGGGCAGGGGCAGAATGATAGGGTTTGGCTCTGTGTCCCAACCCAAATCTTATCTTGTAGCATCCATAATTCCCACGTGTTGTGGGAGGGACCCAGTGGGAGATGATTGAATTATGGGGGTGGGTCTTTCCCATGCTTTTCTCATGATAGTGAATGGGTCTCATGAGATCTGAAGGTTTTAAAAACAGGAGTTTCCCCACACAAGCTCTCTTTTTCCCTGCTGCCATCCATGTAAGATGTGACTTGCTCCTCCTTGCCTCCCACTATGATTGTGAGGCCTCCCCAGCCATGTGGAACTAGAATTCCAATAAACCTCTTTCTTTTATAAATTGCTCCATCTTGGGTATGTCTTTATCATCAGCATGAAAACAGACTAATACAGTTACATATGTCAATGTGTGCCATGGTGGTTTGCTGTGCCTATCAACCCATCACCTCTGTATTAAGCCTTGCATGCATTAGCTATTTATCCTGATGCTCTCCCTCATGCTGGCCCCCTGACAGGCCCCAGTGTGTGTTGTTCCCCTCCCTGTACTCATGTGTTCTCATTGTTCAGTTCCCACTTATAAGTGAGAATATGCAATGTTTGGTTTTCTGTTCCTGTGTTAGTTTTCTGAGGATAATGGCTTCCAGTTGCATCCATGTCCTTGCAAAGGACATGATCTCATTTCTTTTTGTGACTGCATAGTATTCCATGGTGTATATGTACCACATTTTCTTTATCCTGTCTATCATTGATGGGCATTTAGGTTGATTCTCTATCTTTGCTATTGTGAATGGTGCTGCAATAAACATACATGGGCACATATCTTTATAATAGAATGATTTATATTCCTTTGGATGTATACCCAGTAATGGGATTGGTGGGTCAAATGGTATTTCTGGTACTAGGTCTTTGAGGAATCACCATACTGTCTTCTACAATGGTTGAACTAATTTACATTCCCATATTTTCATGTAAACATATGAAAAAATAAATGTCTTCTTCGAAGAAGTGTCTGTTAATGTCCTTTGCCCACTTTTTAATGGAGTCGTTTGTGTTTTTCTTGTAAATTTGTTTAAGTTCCTTGTGGATTCTGGATATTAGGCCTTTGCCAGGTGGATAGATTGCAAAATTTTTCTCCCATTCTGTAGGTTGTCTTGAACGCTGAATTTTTAAGAGGTCATTTAGTCCTTCTACTGACATTTTGTGATAGCCTCAAAAATTTTCCTATTTTATAGATGGATAACCTGGGCAAAGAGAGCGACTTAACTTTACCTGTATCATAGCTACTAGTGCTGATGGTCAGTACTAGAAGTCCAGCAGAAGTTCTTAACCACATAATGTACAAACCAATCTGATCCCAACCAAAAGAAAACATACAAATAAGAAAACAACTTGACTCAGGGATAAACTAGTCAGAAGGAAGTTTTTGATTGGTATTGTTTTGTTTTAATTCTCAAACATTTAAAGGATGTTATGGCAGCATACATAAGTAAGAAGGAAATTTTGTCAGGTATCAAATGAATTCAGGGACTTCCAGCTTTAAGCTGCAACAGGAGAGATATAGGGCTCATAACAATTATAACATGTCTAATTCTTATAATTTTATACTATATAATTATATATATTTATATAATATATAATACACAATAATAAATATGAGATATATATTATATTGATTATAATGGATTATATAATATGATATTTAGCATATATTATATAAAGTTTTTGGAACAGCTTTATCAAGATGTACTTCATATATTATAAAATATATTAAGGTGTATAATTCAATACTGTTTAATATAGTCACAGAGTTGTGCAACCATCACCACTAATTCCAGAACATTTTCCTTACCCCCAAAATAAACTCTGTACCCACTAACAGTCACTTGCTATCTCCTTCCTCTCCCCTCCCTTTGCCTGGCAACCACTAATCTACTTGCTGTCTCTATGACGTTGCCTATTCTGGATATTGCATATAAATGGAATCATAAAATATAAGGTCTTTTGTGATGGGCTTCTTTCACTTAGCATAATGTTTTCAAGGTTCATTCACGTTTTAGAATGTATAAGCCAGTACTTCATTATTTTTTATGGCCAAATTATAATCCATTGTATGGAATACACCACATTTTGTGTATCTATAAATCAGTTGATGGACATTGGGGTTGTTTCCACTTTTTGGTGATTATTACGTAGATGTGGAATTGCTAAGTCAAACAGTAATTCTAAGGCTGAGGTGGGAGAATTGCTTGAACCTGGGAGGTGGAGGTTGCAGTGGGCTGAGATTGCACTACTGCACTCCAGACTGGGCAACAGAGTGAGACCCTGTCTCAAGTACACACACACACACACACACACACACACAAATAGTAACTGTATTTTTAACTTTTAAAGAACTGCCAGACTGTTACTCAGAAATGGCTACACCATTTTACAATACCATCAATAATATGTGAGGGTTCCAATTCTCTACCTGCGCCAACATTTGTTACTGTCTTTTATTTTAATCATGCTAAGGGATACAAAGTGATATATCATTGTAATTTTAATTTATAATTATGCAGTGGCTAATGATGTTGAAGATATTTTCATGTGCTTGTTAGCCATCTGAATATCTTCTTTGGAAAAATACCCATTCAGATCCTTTCCTCATTTGTTAATTCAGTTGTTTGTCATTTTGTTGTTGGCTGTGAAGAGTTCTTTATATGGCAAGTGTTTTATCAGATATATGACTTGCAAGTATTTTCTCCCATTCTGTGGTTTTTATTTTCACTTATTTCCTGATGTTCTCTGACACACAAAAGTTTTTGATTTGTGCTTTTGGTGTCATACTTTTGTAACTATCACCTAATATAAGATCACGAATGTTTATACCTAGGTTTTCTGCTAAGATTTTTATATCTTAGTTCTTACAATCAGATGTCTCCTACATTTTGAGTAAATTTTTATATATGATATGAGATAGGGTCCAACTTTATTCTTTTGCATGAGGATATCCAGTCACCCCAGGACTATTTGTTGAAAAGACTATTCTTTCCTCACTGAATTGTGTTGACATCTTTGTCCAAAATCAATTGATTATAAATGTAAGGGTTTATTTCTAGACTCTCAATTTTGTTCTATAGATCTATATAACTATCATTAGGCCAGTACAAAGTATTCAAGATGATTACTGTAGCTACATAGTAAGTTTTCAAATGAGGAAGTGTAAGTCTTCCAACTTTATTCCTCTTTTTCAGGACTATTTTGGCTATTCTGAGTTTACTACATTTCCATGTGAATTTGAGGATAAGTTTGTCAAATTCTGTAAGCAAGGCAGTTGAGACTTTGATAAGGCTTGAGTTTAATCTGTAAATTAATTTAGGGAGTGTTGCTATCTTAACAATATTAAGTCTTCCAATCCATGAACATAAAATGTCTTTCAATTTATTTAGGTATTTTTAAAATTCTTTCAATAATGTAGTTTTAAATAATCTTTCATTAGAGTTCTCTAGAGAAACAGAACTAGTAGTATACATATATGTGTGTGCGTGTATATATATATGCCCCATATGTACCTATGAAAGAGAGAGCAATTAATTATAAAGAATTGGCTCATGGAATTATGGAAGTTGAGAAGTTCCAAGATTTTCCGTCAGCAAGCTGGAGAACCCAGGAGAGCTGACATTTCAGTTTGAGTCCAAAAGCCAGAAAAGATGAGCTCAAGCAATCAGGCAGGAGTTTCCTTTTATTTAGCCTTTTTGTTCTGTTGAGGTCTTCAGTTAATGCGTTGAGGTCTTCTGTTGATGCGCTGAAGCTAACACACATTAGGGAGAGCAATCTGCTTTATTCTGCCTACTGGTTCAAATGTTGATTTCCTCCAGAGACACTCTCACAAACATGCCTAGACCTGCCTAGAATAACGCTTGGACAAATGTCTGGGTAGCCCAAGGCCTAGCCCAGCGGACATAAAAAATAAATGACCACACACTTCCTTGTTTACATTTTTTCCTAAGTATTTTATTTTTAATGTTGTTATAAATAAAATGTCTTTCTTAATTCCATTTTTGGGTTGTTCATTGCTAGCATACAAAAGGAGAATTGATTTTTGAAGTTTGATATTTTGTCCTGTAGTCTTGCTGAATTCATTTATTAGTTATAATAGCTTTTTGTGTGTATGCATGGATTTTCTAGGATTTTCTATATACAAGATCATGCCATCTGCAAATAGAGATGATTTTACTTCTCCCTAGCCAATCTGGATGTCATTTATTTATTTCCTTTTTTTCTTACTTCTTTTTGCTTAATTACCCCAGCTAGAAGCTCCAGTATAATGTTTATTAGAAATGGAAAGAGTGGCCCTCCTTGTCTTGTTCCTGGTTTAGCAGGGAATCTTTTCAATTTTATGTAGTATGATGTTAGCTGTGACTTTTGTGTATTGACCTTTATTAGCTAAGAAAATTTCCTTCTTTACTATTTGTTATCATGAAAAGGTACTGAATTTTGCCAAATGTTTATTCTGTGTTTATGGGAATGATCATGTTTGTGGAGTAATTTTTGAAATGGGAAATAAATGAAATGGACTGATAGAAAAGGGTGTTCTCCACCCAAATGCCCATCAATCAACAAGTAGTTAAAAAACTGGTATAGGCTGGGCACCATGGTTCATGCCTACAATCCCAGCACTTTGGGAGGCCGAGGCGGGTGGATCACCTGAAGGTCAGGAGTTCAAGATCAGCCTGGCCAACATGGTAAAACCCCATCTCTACTTAAAATATAAAAAAATTAGCCAGGCTTGGTGGCAGGGGCCTGTAATCCAAGCTACTTGAGAAACTGAGACAGGAGAATCACTTGAACCCAGGAGACAGAGGTTGCAGTGAGCTGAGAACTCACCATTGCACTCCATCCTGGGCAGCAAGAGTGAAATTACGTCTCAAAAAAACAAAAAACAAACAAACAAACAAACAAAACCAAAAAAACCAAGCCGGCTGTGGTGGCTCATGCCTGTAATCTCAGCACTTTGGGAGGCCGAGGCAGGCAGATCACCTGAGGTTAGGAGTTAGAGACTAGCCTGGCCAATATGGTGAAACTTCGTCTCTACTAAAAATACAAAAATTAGCCGGGAATGGTGGCAGGCACCTGTAATCCCAGCTACTCAGGAGGCTGAGGCAGGAGAATCGTTTGAACCCAGGGGGTGGAGGTTGCAGTGAGCCAAGATTGCACCATTGTACTCCAGCCTGGAGTACAAGAGTGAAACTTTGTCTCAAAAGACAAAACAAAACAAAGCAAAATATATATTATATATATAAAATTCATATATATATATGAATACTACTTAGCTATAAAAAGGAATGAATTAATGGCATTTGCAGCAACCTGGATGAGATTGGAGACTATTATTCTAAGTGAAGTAACTCAGGAAAAAAAACTAAACATCGCTATGTTCTCACTGAGATGTGGGAGCTCAACTATGAGGACCCAAAGGCCTAAGAATGATACAATGGGCCGGGCGCAGTGGCACATGTCTGTAATCCAAGCATTTTGGGAGGCTGAGGTAGGTGGATCACCTGAGGTCAGGAGTTCAAGACCAGCCTGGCCAACAGGGCAAAACCCTGTGTCTACTGAAAATACAAAAATTAGCCTGGTGTGGTGGCACATGCCTGTAATCCAAGCTACTCAGGAGGCTGAGGCAGGAAAATCATTTGAACCTGGGAGGCAGAGGTTGCAGTGAGCTGAGACTGCACCACCACACTCCAGTGTGGGTGACAGAGTGAGACTCTGTCTCAAAAACAAACAAACAAAAAACAAAATAAAGAATGACACAATGGACTTTAGAGACTTCAGCAGAAGGGTGGGAGGGGGATGAGGGATAAAAGGCTACAAATACAGTTCAGTGTATACTGCTTAGGTGATAGGTGCACCAGGGTCTCACAAATAACCACTAAAGAACTTACTCATGTAACCAAATAACACCTGTACCCCAATAACCTATGGGAAAAATAATAAAATAAAGAAAATAAAAGGGTGTTCTTAGGGAGCTCATCTGATCAAGAATTTGTCTGAGGCCAGGAGCAGTGGCTCACGCCTGTAATCCCAGCACTTTGGGAGGCCAAGGTGGGCAGGTCACAAGATCAGGAGATCGAGACTATCTTGGCCTACATGGTGAAACTCCATCTCTACTAAAATACAAAAATTAGCTGGGCATGGTAGTGCGTGCCTGTAATCTGAGCTATTTGGGAGTCCGATGCAGGGGAATCACTTGAACCCAGGAGGCGGAGCTTGCAGTGAGCTGAGATCTTGCTATTGTACTCCAGCCTGGTGACAGAGCGAGACTCCATCTCAAAAAAAAAAACAAAAAATTTGTCTGATTATGTGATTTGATCAAAAATATGTTAATAGATGACAGGATATTAAAATGTCTTTCTTCCAAGCCTCAAGTCCATAGGCTAGGTGAGAACTAACTATTTTATTTTTTTTTGTAATAAAATTTTGGTTAACCAATGTTTCTCAATGCCAAACAAAAGTAACTGCACTAAACTGTTAATTAAATACCTTCAAAATTTTGGATAACATCTCACTTCGTTTTATAGTTTTCAAGTTTTTCTTAAAAGCAAAATAAGGCAGGCTTGATAAATTCCTGGGCTGTTTTCTTTGACCACATCAGAGTCTGGTTTCTAAGTTCCTAATGGTTTCAATCAAGATCTCATTCTCTTTAAATTGTCGTTTCTCTGTTAAGAGGGCTATAATTTCCTCCACATTTATTTGAAATTGAATGATCAATTAAAATACACACTAACCCTTAAATCGATTGGACTTCTAAGAGATTTTTCAAAAGGTATTTAGGGGGATATTAAAATAAATGATGCTTGAATGTTTAAAAGCCCCACAATTCTATTAAGGCCCACTCTAATTTAGGCAAAACCCATGCAATATGCAAAACGCTATAAAGAATGGAGCAGAGCAGTGAGGGGATCTGTGTTCTTCACTGAAAGGAAAGGATGGGCAGAAATAGCAAAGGCAGAGAGGTGGAGATTAACGGAGACAAAGAGCGGGTGGTGGTTTCCAATCTCACACCTTAGCATCTCCTTAGAATAGGATATATATAAGACCCATGAAGAGAAGCTTGACACCAGGCCCTGTGGAAACAGCCATATAACATGGTGTCCTGTACCCAAAAATGACAGAGAACTGTCAGAGCCACCTTCTTTCCAGGGACTACACAAATCTGAACAATGATCGTACAAGTTGACCAAATAACAGTGACATCACCCCCCTCGAATTCTATGCTGCGTACAACTTCCTGGGCCATTTCGGAAGCTGAGGGGTGGGCAGGAACAAATCATATTCACTGAGATTGAATCTTCCTCCACCTAAGTAAAACAAGGAGTTGGAGTCAGCTACGATTTGACATTTTTCTTTTGAAGAATAAAGCATGGTGCCATATTTTTAAGCATGAAACTTTTTTGGAAGAAGAAGCAAGCTGACAACTTAAGTTAAAAATCTTCCTTCCCTTTGATCTCTGCATTCCCTTACTCTTAGTAAAGAGTCAAAACCAAGCAGACATGAATAAGTCATATACTTTGTGGTGAGAATAAAAACAGAAGATCGAGGCAGGTCCACAGTGATAGAAATTCTCTGACTTACATTGAATAGGAACCTCTGGGTTGCATGCCTTAAAAATAGAGGCATCGTGAAAAGACAGAGGCCCAGAACCCAGGGGCCGATGAGAAGGCACTCTGCCTTTTCAGAGGGGTGTAGGGTATGTCTAAGAGAACAGCTGTGTTCAATCCTAACATCACAACTTACTAGCTGTGTGATCTTAGGTTGCTATTTACCCTCTTTGTACTTCAATTCCATCATTTGTAGATGGTGATGAGTAATAGAATACCTCATAATGTTTTGGAGATGATTAAATGAGCTAATATATTCATAGCACTTAGAACAGTGTCTTGCCCAGGATTAGCACTTGGTGAACATTGATATCATCATCATCGTCATCATCATCATCATCACTTGTGTCTATGTCAGGTGACAATGATTCTCATTCTGATTTTAGCATTTCCTTTTGCACGATAAAAAAGACTAGATCACTAGGACGAAGATCAGCTCTTTCCAAACATGTTTTTAACAGCAGAAATCATTTTCTTCTACTGCTAAAACACAAACTCTTAGAGAAGCTAAGCATATATGTACCCATTGATTTTTCAAATTCTAGTTGCTTAAATCAACAAAAAAAATAAATTTGGGAGCTCATATAACAAAATAGTCCAGGGGAGATCAGCTTCAAGAACAACTGAATACCAGGTTCAAAGCTGTTAGGATCCATTTTTTCTGTCTGTCTCTTCTCAGATCTACTTCCTCTCTTTCCACTTCATTCCTAGGATTCTTTGTCACTTTCCCTATTTATCACAAGATGGCTGCTAGCAGCTCTCAAAGTACTATACTTCTAAACTCCAATCTAGTGAAAAAGGGTGAACATTGTTTTCCCAGAACTCCCTGGGAATGTCCTGATACTCACTTTGATCGACCTGACGTGGACTACAGGCCCAGCCCTACACCAATCACAAAGGCAAGAAGAATGTGTTGCACTGATGGGCTCCTTGCGTCAGTACCATCCCTGAGGCTGGGAAGAAGTCCTGCCTCTGAGGGCCGAGAGAGAGAATACTGTGTCTCTAGAAGGCTTGCTTTCACCCTACCTCCTTGGAAGTCCCTTCGCAAACCCTGAGTGTTGCTAGTTCAAAGCCCACTGAACAAGGGGATCACTAACATTTGGCAATTTTCCAAGATTGCAAATCCTATCAAGGCCATTACTGTGGAAGAGGTCAGGGACCTGAGCAGCCCCCTGAAGGAGGTTACTTTGAGTCGTTCTCAAATCATAGCATGCAGACATCCACCCACTCTACTGTTTTGCGAGGCATGGCTTTGGCTCTGTGCACCCACAGCAGTGCCAACTATCAAAGACCTGTATCCAATGGTGAGTAGGAGAGTCCTTTGGGTTGAATTGTACATTATATTATGTGTAATGCACCTCCTGTTCTCATTATGTATTGCAGTGGAACTAACATCTTCAAAACACAGTGGCTTACATCAGTAACAATTTATTAGTATCTCTCTCAGTTCTGGGGTCCACTAGGCTCCTCTGGGCATTTCTGGCTTTGGGCTATCTGTGACTACAGTTGAGCAGTAGCTAGGGCTAGTGCCATCTTGAAGGTTTTGTCACTCCCATGTAGCATGCCTGAATAGCTAGGGCTTGTTGGTCATCTCTCTCTCTTAGTGGCCCCTCCACTAAGAGAGTCCAGCAGGGCAGCCTCGGGACAGTAAAATTTCTTACATGGAGGCTGAAGATACAAAGAGTACATGTTCCAGGAGAACAAAGAAGAAGCTACATGACTTCTTTCAGACCCAGCCTTGGAAATTATAGTGTCACTTCTGCTGCACTTTGTTATTGATCAAGGCAATAACAAAGCCCACCCAGGTTCAAGGGGTGGGAACATAGACCCTACTCTCAGGTGGAGAAGTATCAAAGAACATGCAGTGCTCTTAAAACCATCCTACTTCTAGGCCATGTGCAATGGCTCACACCTGTAATCCCAGCATTTTGGGAGGCCATGGTGGGCGGATCATGAGGTCAAGAGATCAAGACTATCCTGGCCAAGATGGTGAAACCCCATCTCTACTAAAAATACAAAAATTAGCTGGGTGTGGTGGCACGAGCCTGTAGTCCCAGCTACTCAGGAGGCTAACGCAGGAGAATCACTTGAACCCAGGAGGCGGAGCTTGCAGTGAGCTGAGATCTTGCTACTGCACTCCAGCCTGGCGACAGAGTGAGACTCTGTCATTAAAAAGGAAACAAAACAAACAAACCAAAAATAAAACACACAAAAAAAACCCATCCTACTTCTTGAGGATGGCTTTGTGTTGACCTACTAAACAATGCGCACCTTCCAGGCCTCTGACAAACCATGTCACACTTCTCCATTTGAAACCACATTTTAGAGATTATCTTTGTTCATGCTGTTCTGATTCTGTCCTGCTCTTGATGGAAATGAGTTATTCAAGAGGCGAGATTATCAAGGCATAGCAAGAAAAGTGGTTTCTTAAACAATTATGTGCTGGAAAAGAAACTTAAGACATTATGTGCAAAAGCAATAGTCTCCATCTGGGCACATCAACCTATTAGGAGCAGCAGTAATCCTTTTTAACACGTGTGAAAATATTACAACACCTCACCCTGGTGCAGCTTAGGCTTTTGCTAAGAAATACTACTAGAATAGAGAAAGACATTATCTTTATCATGTGCTTATTAAAAGTAGTGAGGCACCCTGAAGGAGCTGTGATACAACCTGAGGTTACTACCTGGAGTTTGAGCAACTTCAGGAGAAAGATGGTGCTATTTTCAAGGTGAGCTCCAGTACTAACTGCAAACCTTAGCGTGGCTTTATATACAAGGTAAAGGGGGAAATACACAAACATCTGACTGCACTAAAGCTCCATGCTCTGCTGTTTATGGCTACCCCATCCTTATGGTGACTACTAAGCCCATGAGTAAAATCAGAAGGCAGGGAGAAAGCAAAATGAGAATGTTTCTTCATGGCGTTCCAGAAGAAGTGGATTATGAAATCTTGATTCTCACATATTTTCAAGAGTGTTTAAGAAAGCATGCCATGGGTATAAGTGTGAAGGTATTGTCAAAACATGCAAATTATGCCTTCATTTTAATTTCTGGCACCAATTCCAGGCCTAATCCCTTTCATTAGACCTTAAATGCCTTCAAAGTAGTGGAAGGATGAAATTCAGCATTTTGGAACTGGCTCGGGACTAGGAGCTAAGTTCTGCTGAACAAAGAACATGCTGACTATAAAGTCACTGAAGATGGCCTTCAGCCTTCTATTCCTTAGTGTGCTAACATTTGTGTCCTAGTGACTGGCAGATGTCTAGATGAGCTGGACAGTTTTCTTCAGGGCTACATTAAAGTGTTACTTTCATACACTAGGAAGCATACAGACTTCGGCATGAGAAGATGTGAGCTTTAGAACAAGGAAACAATGGTAAATAATGGCAGAGATTTTTGCCAAGAGGTTGCTGGAGGTAGCAGCAAGCAATTGGATCAAACGACTGGCCCGTGGGCTGTCACAGGCAGTAGAACAGCCTCAAAATTCATTACTGCCTCAGCTTCCTGAGGCTCACATGGTGCAAAGGAACTGAAGGTGTGGAGGAGTGCATATAAACAGGCCAGCTTGGAAAGGGGGGATTCAAACTTGCAACTTCAGATGGGCCTTTGGTACCAGCAATGTACTGACGTTTGTGGGCACATACCCAGCTCTTTCCTGTGTGGTGAGTTTATCCCCAACAAATACACCAGCTGGTGGAGTTTTATTTCCTTGTTGACTTTTTGCTGCTATCTAGAGAGTCCTGGTAACTGTAAACAAAGATTTAGAACACTAATAAAGTGTCAGGCGCCAATGCAGTGGACTCTGAGCAGGTACTAAAATCCAGGAGCCTGTGGATAGGCACATGGCATGGGCGGGGTGGGGCCCAGCCACACAGGATGGTGGGGAGTATGAGGAGGCCAGGAGCAGGAAGGTGGGATGAGAAAAGGGATCTGATTGCTGAAGTCACATGTTCATTGTCCAAGGTCCAGGCACTTGTAGTAGATGCTGGTGGATGAGCAGGGTCTCCAGCCTCCAGCTGCTGTATTGACTGCTAAAAACTCACAGAGGTCCTCTTCTCCAAGGATCACCCTCAGTTAATGCCCAGAAAGTTACACTCCCTAAACGGTTTCATCAGCAGAAGTCTATGGCAATGACTGACTGATACAGGAGTTCAAAAGGCAAACCGCTTTGTCTTAATGATGAGGACTATCATGCAGTGTTGTAATTTATGCTCCAGATCTTCTCTCAGATCAGGCCAGGTTTAGATTTTTCCTGAGCACGCATCTTTGCTTGACTTCTTACCCCAGCTGTCCTGTCTGCTTTTCTTCTTTAGATGCTTCTTTTGAGAGTCCTTCCTCAAGAGGACTGAAGCCATGTGTGCCTGATTTTTCCTGTCTTGCGTTCTGCTTCTGGGGAACCCAACCTAAGAGAGCATTGAGAGTTTTAGGCCCCATTGCCATGGTTCAGTCTGGCAGGAGGAGGACAGGGCATTGAAACAGAAAGTCCCTAGAGATGTGTATTTAGGGCAAATTCTCCATGTGTCTCTGTGAAAAATGGCAGGTAGAAGTTGGAGACGTACTTTGAGGAGTGGATGTCAGCTCCTGGGGAAAATGAGTTGACAGAGGATGGGTGTCAGGGGCTCAACTAGGAAAGTACAACTAGAGCTCTCTGTAAGAGAACCAAGGACAAATCCAGTGCTAGAGCCTGGGATCAGCAAAGCCAGAGCAGGGAATGCTATGACTTGTAGGATACATGGAGAATCAGGCTCATGTCTGACTCACTAAATCCTTGGTTGGTTTGTGGCAAGGGTTGGCCACTTTTTAGCCATGTAAACCTGGGCAAGTTAATCTTCAAATCGAAACTCCCATTTCTTCATCTGTAAAGTGGCATATAGCATGCATTCAATGCACAGTAAATATTTTATTATATAAATATTATTCTAAGCCACACTGGTTAATGAAACTTTTTGCCTGATGAAAAGTAGACCTGGCTTTCTAGACAAGGCCCACCTATAAATCCAGACTTGGAAAGCAAAGAAATGTGAAGCTATAGGATACAAAGTAGAGACTGAAATAATGGCTCAACCAACTGGAAAGCCCATGATGTTGCTTATATGGTTACCCATGGTCTTGCATCTTAAAGGCCAGAATCCCAGGGTTGCCTTCTTGTATATTCAGTCTTAAGGGAAGTAAACAACTGCACTGAGAGAGAGAGAGAGACAGAGAGACAGAGAGAGAGAGAGAGAGAGAGAGAGAGAGAGAGAGAGAGAGAGAGAGAGAGAGAGAGAGAGAGAGAGATCAGGAATCCTCCAGATTTGGAATTGGGCCATTATTAATCTGGAATTGCACACAAGAGGGTATGCTCAGGACAGAAAGTTGGCCAGTCAATAGTAATTAACCTGAAGTCTGAAGTTGCAGCAGTGTTTTTCTAGCTTGGCAGACACTACATTCACCATGCCAGATTCCTAGTGCCCAAATCAAACTGGAATTTCCCAGAGATAAAAGAAGCAGGAATCCTTAACCTCTCAAATATTCTTTCCCTAGAACTACTTTTTTTTTTTTTGGCATTATCACACTTTTACTTGTAAAGTATATATACTTAGATAAATGACGAAAATAGCCTCACAAATAGTAGGATTATGGGTGATTTTCATTTACTTCAATTTTTTTTAATAGAGAACATACTTTTATGGAATAATCCTGTTTCTTTGTTTGTTTGTTTTTAAGTTCAGGGGTACATGTACAGGTTTGTTATGTAGGTAAACTTGTGTCACAGAGGTTTGTTGTATAGATTACTTCATCACCCATGTATTAAGCCTAGTACCCATGAGTTATTTTGCCTGATCCTCTCCCTCCTCCCACCCTCCACCTTCCAATAGGCCCCAGTGTCTGTTGTTTCCCTCTTTGTGTCCATGTGTTCTCATCATTTAGCTCTCATTTATGAGAACATGCTGTATTTGGTTTTCTGTAGAACCACTTTCTACTCTCTCTTTACTCCTCGTACAGAGTTGTATGGTCCTCATTTTAGGAAAGGGTTCCCAGAAGCAGACCTTGAGATGAGAAATCACATGCAACTCAATTTATTGAGGAAGTCTTCCAAGGTAGAACTGGGTGTAAAAAGCAGGAGAGAGAAGGGAAGAAGCCAAGCAGAGATTCAGCCTCAGCCTGATCCCACGGGGGAGCTTCGGAGTGAAAATTATACCTTAGATTTGTCTGAACTCCAAGACAAAGGAGCTGGGCTTCCATTTTCCCACACCAGTCAGTCATTGAATAAGGGCCATGAATGAGGGTGTAACTTCTCTTTCACAGTAGCCACCCCAGTGGCCTAAGGGTGGTTCTCCATAGAGAATCACAGAGATGGATAATTAGAAACATAACATGTAAGAGGTAAGAAAAGGCACCCTGAAAAACTAAAAGAAATTCAGGGTAACCTGAGTGGAACACTGACAGATATGCTACCACACTAAGGATTCTCTTAAGGACATAGAAAAGGCTAATCATTTCTGCAGATATGCAGTTTATTCTACATGTGTTAATGTTATAAAATGGGGAAGGCATAGGATTAGTATTTAGAAAGTGTGAGTTTTAGTCCTGGCTTGAATTCATACAAACTTTGTGATCTTGCATGAATCACTCAAACTGCCTGGGCCCCAGTTTCTACATCTATAAAGTGGGTTTACTATTTTTCAGCTTTTTAATACAAATTGATATTTTCTGCTGGCTCTACTGGCTTTTGATATGTTTTAAAATCTCAGACAGAATAGATTTTTCAATTTTGTCTTCATTTTTCTTTTATATTTTAAGCCATAATCTTGGCCATTCAAATACAGGACTGTCCTTTTTTTTTTTTTTTTGAGATGGAGTCTCGCTCTGTCACTCAGGCTGGAGTGCAGTGGCGTGATCTCAGCTCACTGCAAGCTCTGCCTCCCAGGTTCCCGCCATTCTCTTGCCTCAGCCTCCCGAGTAGCTGGGACTACAGGCGCCTGCCACCAGGCCTGGCTAATTTTTTGTATTTTTAGTAGAGACAGGGTTTATCACTACATAATGTCTCTTTTTATGCTTTTTGGCCTGGATCCAATGTCATCTGACATTCATATTGCCATATCAGCTTTCTTTTGGTTAGTGATTGCATTACTTGTTTTTTCCCATTTCTTTATTTTCAACCTTTCTGAACCATTATGTTTTAAGTGTATTTATTATAAATCACATATGGTTGGATTTTTGTATACCTGGGCTGATAATCTTGCTCTTATAAGTAAGTTGATTCCTTTATATTTATTTTGATTACTGCTCTATTTGGACTTAGTTATTATATATTTTATGTTTACCATGCTCTTTTTTTGCTTATTTTACCTCTTTTCTTTCTTCCTGTTTGATTGATAGTTTTAACATTTTAACATTTTTAAGTGAAAAAAAAATCTGAACAGAATTTAAATGATTTAGTATCTCTGCTCTTCTCCCAAATAACCCAAGAACTAAGTATACTTTTAGTACACACATAATATCTTTCCCATCTATGTCTTTCTTGGTATTATTTGAATTTTATCTCATAATGTGAAAAATACCATTCTTTTAAAAAGTCAATAGTTAATTAAATTGATCATAATATTTTATGAAATTCTGTACTGTTGTTTCTGCACTCCACTCCATTCTTCTATATCTCTTAGGGTGTTTTCTTCTGCCTGAAATACTTTCTTCAGCAGTTATTTTAGTGAAGACTAGTGGGTAATAGTCTCTTTTATTATTTCCATTTCACCTAGAGTGAACTCAATCCTGTTAGTTTATTTTGTTGCTGTCTTTCTTAGCATTACTTCCTTATGTGTTTTGGACTTTTATTATTGAATGGAGGTCTCTCTCTCTCTCTCTCTCTCTCCCCCATTTTGTGTCTCACAGTCTTGCAGTTTTATATTTAATCTCTTCTTCCTCCATTTCTCAATAACATTTATTCAAAAACCAGGTCTTATATTGGTAGCTCAAGGCTCCCAAACTGCATTGAAATTGAGGTTTTTGCACATTCAGCTACCAAGTCAGCAGTTAAGCCTAAGTTCAGGATAAAAGACTTTATTTTCTATGGCTTCCCTACTGTCCAGTTTTATAGTTCAGACACTGGTTTTAAGAGTTTATTTCAGCCCCCTTTAATGCATGAGAGAACCTCAAACTTGTTACTAGTTCCAAGCAATGAGTGTGAAGAGTGAATCTCTTACTTCCCATGGGATGCTTTTTAGCTTTGCTAACCCACAGGGCCCCAGATGTCTCCATTTGCTTCTGGATGTGGAGTCAATTGAATCTACAAATTCAATCCCAGTCTGAGTTCACTTCCATTTCTGGGTCTCAGAAATATTGATCTCTGTTTCAAGTTGGTTATGTTGTATTAAATTCTTTGCAGGTGTCATATTTTGTATCAGTCAGATACTGCTGAATTAAAAACTTCTAAAATGGAGTAGTTTAGTATAGCAGTTGTTAATTCTCACTAATTTTTCTGGGGTTTGGCTAATGTGTGCTGGACTCAGCTGGGCAACTGTGCTTTATTCTGCAGGAAGTGAATTGGGGGAATAGAAACTGTGGCTTCTTTATCTCCATGCTATCGGTCTTCTGTTGGTATCCTTGATAGCTCAGCCTGATTATAGCCAAAGGACTAGGGTAACATTGATGCATACATAAGTGCCAGTCTCCTGGGCACAGAGTTGAGTAGAGAAGGTGACAGAAGGCAATGGAGAATATCCAGCACATGACCCAAGGGGAGTCATGGGCAGTTGGAAAATCACTGGGAGACACAGGCCACTTGCAAACACGAAATGAAGAGGACTCACAAGTTTAAAAAGGATATGATCACCCAAGACATATTCTGGACACTTACTTTCTTGGGCTTTTGGACATTGGCAACTCTTGGCTCAGATGGAGGATACTGAGGCAGAGGGGACCACGTTTCTCCAAGTGGGAAAATCCTGTCACCTTTGGAAGCTTGTCTTGCACTCAAAGAAATATAACACCCCATGGACTTTTATGACTTAGCTCTCATTAATCTGGGGTTTTATACTAAAACTAATAAAAAGAAAAAGAACAAATTTTTCCATTCAGTGGATACTGCAGTGACAGAAAAGCTATTGAGTTCCAGCTCTGCTGCTGTCAAGCTCTGTGACCTTGGACAACTCACGGGGTTTCCTTAGCCTCCAGTTTCCTCCTGCAGAAAGTGAGAAGGTTGAATCAAATGCCTTCACATCTCTAAAAACTCAGATAGCTACAGCTTATAGGTGGGATAAATGGCTTGCATTTAAACATTTTTATTCAAAAACCTTTAACAGTAACTGCCCATGTTCTGGTTTCCTTGCTGAATCCCTTGAGCCAAGGAGAATCTTAAAAAATAACTTTGTGTTTTCCATCTTCTCTACTGTAATTCTTAAGTCCATTATTTTCTTCTACACCCCCAAGCAAAGAAAAGCCGTCTTTGACAGCTGCTCAAGGCAAACTATGGTTTGATAATGGCAAAAGGAGAAGCTAGCAGCCTGCAAATTTAGATTTCCAGCATGTGTACTGATTTCCTGGCCTCATAGACATCTCAGTAATTATTTAGAATTATGCATAATTTACCTACTTTCATTTTCTAAGAAATTGTCAGTTTTAAGGTCAGAGTTTGACAGTTTATTGGTTTGTCCTGTAGAAATAAATTGGGGGTATTTGGAGCTAGAGTCTTTAATGTGTGCAGTTGGGGCCATAGATGTGAAGCTGCCTCCTATTTATAGCTGGGTAAGCTTAATCATTGCTTTTCAATCTAAATAGAAAGGCTCTGTTTACTGCTGCTTTTAATTGTAGCAAGCTGGTGAAAAGGCATGCAGGGCCTCTTCAGTAAAGGCAACTCAATGAAAGCATTTTGTCAATAAATTATTGCTGCCATCATGAAAACCATGCACAACATTCAAATATAAAGCAAGAAACAGCTCAGATTCTCTCTTCAGTGGGAGAATCTTTGATGAACCCAGTGCATAGCTTTTAAATGTTCTTAATTCATTTTTTTTCTCATTTTCTTAGAATATTAGAGCTGATAAGGGCATGTGGTTCTCCTTATTCTTCAGTTTTAATTTTAAGGATGAAAATCTGAGTTCCTTGTGCAGGTCTGAGACATGTTTATGTCCAAAATCATAAACAGGAAAGATTATCTGGGAAATCAGAATGTCAGCCCCCTTTCTGTATGTTCCTGTTTGAAAGAGAACTATGAGGCACACTGAACCTTTATTTAGAGAGTTCCCTCTTTGATAAAGATCTTCTCAAAAATTTTCTGCCAAATGTGCCATTTTATCATCAAATCTCTGGAATTTGGGTAGCATAGCATAAGGATCCAATTCTGATTTGGAACAAAATCACAAACCCAAGTTTTTGAAAGAAAGCTCCAGAAGGAGAAGCTTCGTGTGGGAAGGTAGGTATGAGTGGAGGATTATACTCTCCAAACATGACCACTGCAGTAAATGCAGTCTCACATGCTCTTCCAGATTTTGACACTCTCAAAAGGAGGAGTCTATTTCCCCATCTCTTGAACTTTGACAGTCTTTATGAATGCCTCAAATGAGTAGAATGCAACCAAAGTAATTTTTAGTGACTTTTGAAGTTAAGTCATAAAAAGCACTACAATTTCCACTTTTTCTCTTTCAGGATGCTCACCCTTGGAGACGAGCAACAATGTGTGCAGAAACCCAGGCCATGTGGAGAGGCCCCACGTACGTGTCCAGCTGAGGTCCCAGCTGACAGCTGGCATTGACATGTGAGTGAGACTCTGAACTGTCCCAGCTGATGACAAGTGCAGTTTGAGCGAGCTATCCCTGTTGGACCTGTCAAAACTGCAGATTTCATGAAGAAAATAAGTGTTGTTGATTTAAGCCAGTAAGTTTTGACATACTATGTTACACAGCCATAGTAACTGGAAGAGTGTGAAACAAATACTATTCTCTTGAGTCTCATTTCTCTATAAAGTATATCTTCCCCCTTCCTTACATAAGGATTCTTTCTCTTTTTCTCTCAGACAGTTCTGTTATCCCTGCTAGTGATGCTATTACTACTTCAAATACTATTGTTTTTATATCTGTTGCTACTACTGAAAATAAGATAATTTTATAACTAATGTTGAATATGCATCTACTGTACAGATTGACATCCTTAACATGTATTAAATCACTTAATTCTTATATCAAAAGCATTGAATTGTATTGCCCCACGATTCATATGCTGAAGTCCTCACCTTTAGTATTCACGATGTGACTTATTTGGAGATATGGTCTTTAAAGATATGAAATGAAGTCATTAAAGTAGTCCTTAATCCAATATGATTGGTGTCCTTATAAGAAGAGGTGATAGGACACAGACACACACAGAAGCAAGATCAGGTGAAGATATAGAGAAAAGATGCCCATCTACAGGGCAAGGAGAAAGGGCCTCAGAATAAACCAACCCTGTCAAATCTTTGATCTTGACCTTCTAGCTTTCCAAATATGAGAAAACAAATTTCTGTTGTTTAAGCCACAAAGTCTGTGGTACTTTGTTATGGAAAACCTAGAAAACTAATACAACTTTATGAGTAAAGTACTATTAAACTTTAGATAAGGAATCCACAAATGAGAAAGCTGACACATTGTGAAGGTAAGTAACTTGCCCGAGGTTATACAGTTTTATTTCCTTTCAGCAATAAGAAAACAAGGGCCCAATAACTTGAGTTTCATGAAGTTTCACAGTCAGTTTAAAGAAAGATTCAAAACTAAAAAAGTCAAACTCTACCCTATATTTACACCATTTAGTATCAGAGTCCTCAGAAATCTGTCACTTAGTCCTGTTAGCTAAATTAAGACAGGATGGCAGCATTATTGAGCAACAACTACTTACATAGCACTTACAACCTCAGTTTTTCTTCCTAAAAGAACCTCAATTTTGTTCAAGTGCCCTGTCTTTATGTAGCCCATGTGAGTCCAAGGAATACCCTCAGCTTCAGGAGTAACTCTGATTGGGTTAAGGGTTAGCCCATACCCCCTTGTCTGTGATTCGTTTATAAAAAGTCCTGTGACCCAGTTCTGGCCAATGATACATGAAGGGAGGTTTGTGGAAGACTTCTGGGAAAGTTCTGCCTTGCTCTAAAGAACAAGCTGTTCTCCTGCTCTCTCCCCAGATTTGAATGACAATGGATGAATCCACAATTGTCCTATGGTGGGAACCAGCCTTAAAAATGAAGCCAACCATGTGTATAGCAAAGACAAGAAATGTAGAGAACCTAAGTCCTAGGTAATAACACTAGGGTACTGGATCAACCAGCTTTTATTAAACTTCCTGTTAAATGAGCTTATATATTTTCTCATTTTAAAAAGCCAGTTTAGAATATATTGAAATCACTGAAAGTTAATGGCTTCAAAAGCATCTCAGTAGAGTTGATCCTTGTACAAGGTTGAGGTTAGGAGTGTAGACACCCTGTGCTGCCAAAAATCCATGTCTAACTTTTGACTCCCCCAAAACTTAACTAGTAGCAACCAACTGTGGACCAGAAGCCTTCCTGATAACATAAACAGTCAATTATCACATATTTTGTATGTTATATATATTATACACTGTATTCTTGTAATAAAGTAACCTAGAGAAAAGGAAATATTATTAAGAAAATCATTACTATTCATTGAGTAGAATTGAATCATCATAAAGGTCTTCGTCCTCTTCTCACTTTGAGTAGGATGAGGAGGAAGAGGAGGGATTGGTCTTGCTGTCTCAGGGGTGGCAGAGGTAGAAGAGGTGGAGCAGGTTGAAAGGGAGGCAAGAGAGACAGGTGCTTTTATTGTAAAAAGTCCACATGTATGTGGACCCATACAATTCAAATTCATGTTGTTCAAGGGTCAACAGTAGTTCCAAATTTCTCCAACGGAGCAAATGATCTCTACCCTCTGTCCCCATAGCAGCCATATCCAAGATTGGCTTTATGTCTTCTAGCTCTGTCTTCTTAGGCTATAAATGGCCGAATGGCTTCCTTCTCACATTAAGGGTCATAGGATGAACTCTGTGCAATCTCCCCAAACCAGTCCTGAAATAGAAAATGTTGGAATCTCAGCATTAAGGTGGTCCATTCTGTACAACACAGCTTAAATGAGGTTATTTCACAGCAACCCTTGCAGCAGAAAGAGAACACGTGGCATATTCCTGGCTTCTTGAGTGAGTCATAGGGCTGGAAAACAGATCAGGCTTTTCTCTTCTCTAGTCCAAGATTGTTCTTTGCTTCTATTTCCGAGATTTACTGAATTATGATGAAAGTGAAATTAGTTGGTAGTCTTAGCCAGGTAATTATATTTTTAAACTACCAGGAGAAATAGGCTTTGAAGCATCATTTATAGAATGCAAGCTTTTAAATACCAAATATTTATATAGAGCCTTGGTTCTTATGTTTTTAAAGTTTTCCTCTTAATTAATATAATTTTCACCTATTATCAACTCTGGGAGATAACTGTAGCAGGTCTTGTCAATTGCATTATACAAATAATTTTGGACAAGAGGAGTTATTTACTTAAGTTGATTGAATCAAAACTTGAGTCTAAAACTCCTGACCCGAAGTCCAGTGCTCTTTCCAATTATTTCTCCACTCGACCTCTTTCACATTTAAAATTCACTTTAGTCTTAACATTTTTTAAAAATAAACTTTTTGAGATAATTGTAGACTCACATGAAGTTATAAAAAATGATACAGAGAAATCTTGTGTACCAATTACCCAGTGTCCTCCAATGGTGACATCTTACAAAACTATAGTGTAATATCACAACAAGGATATTGATATTAATACAGCGAGGATAGAGAACATTTCCATCATCACAAGGATCATTCATGCTACACTTTTATAGTCAAATCAACTTCCCTTTCACCCGTATGTGGTCCTTAGCCCCTGGCAACAAGCAATCTGTTTTTCATTTCTTTAATTTTGTCATTTTAAGAATGTTATATAAAGAGAGACTTATCATATGAAATCTTTGGGGATTGGCTTTTCTTTTCAGTCAGTATAATTCCCTGGAGATTTATTCAGATTATTGCATGTATCAGTAGCTCCTTCCATTGTCTTGCTGAATAGTATTTCATTGTACAGAATGGTTTGTTTAACTATGCATCACCTGAAGGACATCTGGGTGCCTTGTAGTTTGGGGCTATTGTGAATAAATCTGCTATAAGTATTCATGTACAGGTTTTTGTGTGAACATAAATATTTATTTATCTGAGATAAATGCTCAGGAGAGCAATTGCTGGGCCATATAGCAGGTGCATTTTTTTTTTTTTTTTTTTGAGACCGAGTCTCACAGTGTTGCCCAGGCTGGAGGGCAGTGGCACGATCTTGGCTCACTGCAAACTCTGCCTCCCGGGTTCAAGTGATTCTCCTGCCTCAGCCTCCTGAGTAGCTGGGATTACAGGTGCCCACCCCCATGCCCAGCTAATTTACTGTATTTTCAATAGAGATGGGGTTTCACCGTGTTGGCCAGGCTGGTCTCGAACTCCTGACTTTGTGATCTTCCTGCCTCAGCCTCCCAAAGTGCTGGGATTACAGGCATGAGCCACCATGCCTGGCTTCGCAGGTGCATGTTTATTCCTTTTTTAAGGAACTGTGGAACTCTTTCCAGAATAGCCACATCACTTTATATTCCCAGCAGCAATATATGAGTGATATGATATCTCTGCATCCTTTCCAACATTTGGTTTTGTTAATTCTTTTTTTTATTTTAGCTATTCTGATAGATGTGTAATGATATCTCAATGTGGTTTTAATTTGCTTTTTCCAAGTGGCTAATGTTGTTGAACTTCCTTTTATGTGTTTAATTTCCATCAATATAACATCTTCAGTGAAATATCTCTTTCTTTTGCCTGTTTTCTAATTGAATTGTTTGTTTGCTGTTGCATTTAAGAGGTTTTTATATATCCTAGGTACTAGTCCTTTGACATGTATGTGGTTTGCAAATATTTTCTTCTAGTTTGTACCCTGTCTTTTTATCTCCTTAATAGGTTATTTCACAGAGCAAAATTTTCTAACTTTGGTGAAGTTCACTTTTTCAATTTTTCTTTTTATGGATCACATTTTTGGGCTCTAAGAACTCTTTGCCTAGTCTTATATACCAAAGAGTTTTTCTGGTGTTTTTTTTTTCCTAAAGGTTTTATAGGTTTACAAGTTGTAGTAGCCCATTTTCATACTGCTATGAAAAAATACCCGAGACTGTATGATTTATAAAGAAAAAAGAGGTTTAATAGACTCAGCAGTTCCACATGGCTGGAGAGGCCTCACAGTCATGGCAGAAGATGAAGGAGGAGCAAAGGCATGTCTTACATGGTGGCAGGCAAGAGACCAACTGCAGGGGACCTGCCCTTTATAAAACCATCAGATCTTGTGAGACTTATTCACTGTCATGAGAACAGCATGGGAAAACCCACCCCCATAATTCAATTACCTCCCACTGGGTCCCTCCCACAACAACTGGGAATTATGGAAGCTACAATTCAAGATGAGATTTGGGTGGTGACACAGCCAAACAATATCGCAACTGGATAATAAATTTTAGTTAATTTTTATATAAGATGTGAAACTTAGAGTTCATTTTATAGTTTATGTGTGTTTAATTGTGCCATCACCTTTTGTTGAAAACATCTGTAGTGATATTCCCTGTTTCATTCCTGATACTGACCTTTCTTCTTTTTGTCTGCTTTGATTGAGGTTTGTAAATATCATTGATGTTTTCAAGGAACCAGCTCTTCATTGATTTTAAGTTTTCAATTTCATTGATTTTTTTTGCTCTTATTTTTATTGTGCCCTCCCTTCTCTTTGAAGCGGGAGGTTAGATTTTTTATTTGAGACTTTTCTCCTTTTGCAATATATGCACTTAGTGATATACATTTTACTATCAGCACTATTTTAGCTGTGTCCTACATAATTTTTAATTGACACTTAATAGTTATACATATTTATGCAGTATAGTATATTTTGACACCTATATACAATGTGTAATGGTCAAATCAAAGTAATTAGCATATCTATTTTCTCAAACATTTATCATTTCTTTGTGTTAGGAATGTTTAAACTTCTATTTATTTCAAAATATAAAATATTGCTAACTATAGTAACTTTAGAGTGCTGAAAAACACTAGAACTTATTTACCTTACCTAGCAGTAATTTTGTATCTGTTAACCAACCTCTCCCTATTTCCTCCTTCCCCCTTCCCTGACTAGCCTCTAGTAACCATTGTTCTACTCTCTACTTCCATACCTCAATTTTTTTAGTATCCACACATAAGTGAGAACATGCAGTATTTCACTTAACATAATGTCCTCTAGGCTCATCCATGTTGCCACAAATGGCAGGATTTTATTTTTTATGTGGCCGAATAGTATCCCATTGCATATATATATATATCACGTTTTCTTTATCTATTCGTCTTTTTTTTGTTACCAAACATTCATTTTCATTCATCTGTTGATGCATACTTAGGTTGATCTGTATCTTGGCCATTGTGAATAAATGAACACTGGAGTTCTTTTATAAATAAATAACTTATTTATTTATTTATAAATAATAAACACAGAGGTGCACATATCTCTTTGACATACCGATATTCTTTCCTTTAAATATATATTCAGTAGTGGCATTGCTGGATCATATGATAGTTCTATTTTCAGTTTTTTGAGAAAACTCCCTACTCTTTCTCATAAGGTCTGTATTAATTTATATTCCCACCAACGGTGTACAAGAGTTCCCTTTTTCTCTACATCTTTGCCAGCATTTGCTATTTTTTATCTTTTTTTTATAATTAGCCGCCTTATGGATCAAATACTTAAATCTAAGCCTTGAAACTGTAAAAATTTTAGAGGGTAACATCCCCAAAACTCCGCTAGACATTGACTTAGGCAAAGAGTTCATGACCAAGAACCCAAAACCAAATGCAACAAAAACAAAGATAAATAGATGGGACTTAATTAAACTAAAAAGCTCTTGCACAGCAAAAGAAAGAATCCACAGAGTTAACAGACAGCCCACAGAGTGGGAGAAAATATTCACAAACTATGCATCCAACAAAGGACTAATATCAGTAATCTACAAGGAACTCAAACAAATCAGCAAGAACAAACAAATAATCTCATCAAAAATGGGCTAAGGACTTGAATAGACAATTCTCAAAAGAAGATAGACAAATGGCCAACAAACATATGAGAAAATGCTCAACATGACTAATTATTAGTAAAATGAAAATTAAAACCAAAATGTGTTACCGCCTTACTCCTGCTGGTGGGAATGTAAACTAGTCCAACCTCTATGGAAAATAGTATGGAGACTCAAAGAACTAAAAGTAGAATGGCCGTTTGATCAGGAATCCCACTACTAGCTATCTACCCAGAGGAAAAGAAATCATTATATGAAAAATATACATGTTTTTATAGCAGCACACATGTTTATAGAAGCACAATTTGCAACTGCAAAACATGGAACCAGCCTAAAGGCCCAATGACCAATGAGTGGATAAAGAAAATGTGGTATATATATACCATAGAATACTACTCAACCATAAAAAGGAATGAAATAATGGCATTCACAGCAACCTGGATGGAATTGGAGCCCGTTATTCCAAGTGAAGTAACTCAGGAATGGAAAACTAAACATTGTATGTTCTCACTTACAAATGGGAGCTAAGCTATGAGGATGCAAAGGCATAAGAATGACATAATGAACTCTGGGGACTCGGGTCATACTACACATTGAGTACAGTGTACACTGCTCAGGTGATGGGTACATCAAAATCTCAGAAGTCACCACAGAAAAACTTATTCATGTAACCAAATACCACCTGTTCCCCCCACACTATTGAAATAATAAAAAAAAAGAAAAAAATTATTAGCTATCATAACTGCGACGACATGATATCTCACTGTGGTTTTGATTTGCATTTTCCTGATAATCAGTGGTGTTGAGCATTTTTTCTTATACTTGTTGGCCATTTGTATGTGTCCTTTTGAGAAATGTCTATTCAGACCATTTGTCCATTTTAAAAACTGGATGATGATGATGATGACAATGATTTGCTGTTGAGTTACTAGTATATTCTGGTTGTTAGTTCCTTGTTAGATGAATACATTGCAAATATTTTCTCTCATTCTTCAGATTGTCTCTTTACTCTGTTGATTGTTTTCTTTGCTGTGCAGAAGCTTTTGAGATTGATATAATCCTATTTGCCTATTTTTACTTTTGTGGTCTGTGCTGTTGAGGCCTTATTTATAAAGTCTTTGCCCAGACCAATGTCCTGAAGCATTTCCCTTATGATTTTTTTCTAGTAGTTTTATGATTTCAGGTCTTACATTTAGGTCTTTAATTTGTTTTGAGTTGATCTTTGTATATGGTGAGAGATAGGGATCTAGTTTTATTATTCTGTGTGTGGATATTCAGTTTTCCCAGCACTCTTTGTTGAAGAGACTGTCCTTACTCTATTACACTCCATACCAAGACACCTAAGTCTGTTCTAGAAATACGTTAGCTGCTCCTTCAAGGTAGATTTTAAAGCCTTGGGGAAATTTGGGAGTATTTATTGTTAAATTCTAGAATCCCTTTTTCTGTAAGAGGAGATGTCTCTTCACCCATATTTCCAGAAACTATTTTCCTTTTTTTTTCTTTTTCGTTCTTAGGTCAAAGAACGAAAGAGGATTGAGAGGATTCAGGATAAGGCTTTATTTAAGATTTTTCCTGTTTCTAACTACATCCAGACAAGCAGCCAATCGTATGGTTTGACTCAGTGAGAAAGATGAGCCTAACTAATCCTCGTACTCACATTGGTGGTGGTGGCTGGTGAAGGTCCTGGGCAAGCAAGCATTTGCTGAGGGGCCCCCTTGCTTTGGGCACTGCTCCCACCTTGCTTTAGGCACTATGAGTACATTATTTTATTTGAGGTTTATGAAAATTCCCTGACATCACTACTATAATTATCCTCATTTTATAAACAAGAAAATGGAAGCTCAGTAAAGGGAAGTATTTGTCAACAGTTTCTCAAGATCCATATCAGTGTCATCTCTTGAACCCTGTCAGCCCTTGCTGATTACAGAACATTGTATTCTTTCCTCTCCTTTTTTTGAAATTTAAGATAAAGTAAAGATAATAAGATGACATCCACCTAATATCCATTATGAGGAATTGATCATTGTTGACAGTTTATCTCACTTGTTTAAAGTATTTTAAAGAAAATGTTAAATGCCTTTGACCCTCACTTTCAACCTCATCCTATTGCCATTCTCATTTCCATTCCTACTCCCAAGAATAAATTCCTCTTTTTTTTTTTTTTTTTTTTGTATTTTTATAGAGAAGAGGTTTCACCGTGTTGGCCAGGCTGGTCTGGAACTCCTGAGCTCACCCAATCCACCCACTTTGGCCTCCCAAAGTGCTACAATTACAGGCGTGAGCCACCACACCTGGCCCCTCTTTTTCTCATAACATTTTGTGAAGGCTGGGTATGGGCTTTCTCTAAGTTTGCAAAAGACATCAAGAGTTCTCTCTCATTTACATTTAAGGGAGAACGGCATTAGCTCTTTTCAGGCCACACCAAGACACCTAACTTATAGCAAAGAATAAATCTTTACTATAAGTTTACTGTTTTTTTTTTTTCTTGTAGTCCATTTTTCTGTACCTCTCAAAGACTTTCTTGAGGCAGAAGGCTTCATTCTCCTTACTGCTTCTCCTCCCATGGGTTTTGCAAATCCTAGTTTTTTAGAACATGCCTCCTGTCTTAGCCTGCTCCTTTGTGCTTTGGCCCCCATGGTTTGTGTTGTTGCTGCCAAGGTGTGAGCTCAAGACAGAGTGGTGGCCTTGGTAGAGCTGAAGCGACCCATTGTCAGTTTGGCTGGGACAGGTTTTTGCTCTCAACTCATGCTGATAATTGTTAAATTCCAAAGACAACTAGGAGTATCCCTTTGCATTTTTTTCCTGAGTTATAGGACAACTTAATGCAATGCCATCTAGTGTTCCAACCTTTGCCAGCAAGAGAACTGAGGTATCACCCAAAATATAGTAAACAGACTTAAAAAAAGAAAAAAGATGTTTTGACTAAAATAACATAAATCTGAAACTTGAGATTTTTTTTTCTTTTTAATCACCATCGCATTGTAGCACATGCTCTAGGTGGTGCCCTACTCATATCCTCCTTCCCCTTTATCCTCTTTGCCTAACCGCTGCAGGGCACAATGGTCCAGCTAAGCTAGCTGTACCTGCTTTTTTAGAACTTTTTAATTTTTTTGCCAAGGTCTTGCTCTGACCTCTTAAGCCACATTGCCCAGAGTGGAAGGCTGAAATTACAGGGAATTTCTGTGCTCTGAGAGCAGCCTCAGTAAATGACTGATATGGATTGTATTAGTCTGTTCGTGCATTGCGAAATACCTGAGACTGGGTAATTTGTAAAGAAAAGAGGTTTAATCGATTCACAGTTCTGCAGGCTGTACAGGAAGCATAGTGGCTTCTGCTTCTGTGGACGCCTCTGGAAGTTTCCAATCATGGCAGAAGAGGAAGAGAGTATAAGATGTCTCACATGGCAGGAACAGGAGCAAGAGAAAGTTGGGGTAAGGGAGGTGCTATACACTTTTAAACAACCAGATCTCATTAGAACTCACTCATTATCATGGGAGAAGTACCAAGGGGATGATGCTAAACCATTCATGAGGAATCCACCATCATGATCCAATCACAACCCACCAGGCTCCACCTCCAACATTGGGGATTGCAATTCAACTGAGTTTTGGGCAGGGACCCAGATCCAAACCATATAATGGATTGATGTATAAACATCCTGGCATCCTCCTTTAGGTAGGGTAATGATGAGGTCTGTGTCTTGCACCAACTTCCAGAGTTCTCCAGTGGAATTATACTCCAACTGCCCAGAATGCTAGCCGATTTGGCTTTGCACCTGTTAGTGGCTGCTGCTTCTCTGTGTTTCAATTTTTCTCTCCCCTACCAGTATTTCCTTTCCTTTCCAAGTAAACCATTTGCTTTGGAATCTTGATCTCAGATTTTCCTAAACTAAGAAAATCTCTCTGTCACAGATTGCAGAAATGGCCATGAACCTTTGGCCTCTCTACATCCTTCCACTGTAAAGTTAGTTCCTTTCATTAAGAAGTGGGCACACCTTGGGTCTTGCTTTGGCCAGTAGAGTATGGAGGAAGTGATGATATGCCAGATCCAAGTCTAGGCTTCAAGGGATCTTACACATTTCCCCTTTTTCTCAGAGACTTGTGAGCAAGAATACATGGTTGTCATTTAAAGCAACTAAGTTTTGGGTGATTTGTCATGCAACATGACTGATACAACTCCCACCCCAAGCACATTTTTGATACCCTCTTGTGTGTTTATTCCCTTGAATGAGAGTATTGTTTTCCCTAAAGAAAAGCATCTTTTCAGGCACAGAAAGGTTGAAGGACCTTCTCAGATTTGCTCAGGAGAATCTGGGTGCCAGTTGTTGGCAGTATCCTGGCGTATTCCTTAGCCCCAGGGCCTCTATGCTGACTCACCTTGTCTGGGTTTGCTTGCTAGCTGCTGCATTTTCTCTCTGCTACAGTGGCCAGCACAGCTGCTGTTTTTTTCCAAAGGCCTCTTTCACAGAGCTGTTAGGTAGGAGGCCACTGCGTCTCCACGATTGTGCGGATGACATATGTGTCTGACAGGGATTCTAGCACCTCGAAGCTGGCCTGGGATGGAGAGCTCACCAAAAATACTGCAGTTGCTGAATGCCAGGGAATTTATTGAGCTTTGGAGCCAGCAGGATGCAGAGTAAACAGCATAGAAATGGAGTGAGTCAGGATGCTTAATCCTGACTTTACCTCTTGGCTAATTGTATGGCCTTGAGTAGGACCCCTGATCCGCATTTCTTCCACTGGAGACAAGGTAGCCTCTGAAGTCCCTTTCAGCTCTAAAATGCTAGAATTCAAGGACTGAATTGGGCTTTATAAAGATGAAACACCAGAAAGCATGGAGTTAGTTGTCTATTTAGAGGAAGTTCTGATCGACTAGAACACTGGTTCTCAAAGAGGGGTCCCTAAACCTTCAGCATCGCATCATCACCTAAGAAATTGTTAGACCATAGCTCACTGCAGCCTCGAACTTCTCAGCTGAAGGGATCTTCCTCCCATGTAGATGGGACAACAGGCTCACACCACAATGCCTGGCTAACTTTTAAAAAGTTTTTGTAGAGATGGGGATCTCACTATATTGCCCAGGCTGGTCTCAAACTCCTGGCCTCAAGTGATATTCCTGCCTTGGCTTCCCAAAGCACTGGGATTACAGGCATGAGCCACCATGCTGGGCCCAGAACTTGTTAGAAATGCAAATTTTCAGGCTCCACTCCAGACCCTCTGAAGCGCTCTCTCAGCAGGTACTCATGTTCACATGAGAAAGAGGTAACCAGCTCTGTTAGCAAAGGCAGATAATTAATTAACCAGTTTATTCATGGATAACCTATTTCTGTGTGCAAGAAACTGTTCTATTCTTGGGGTGAAAGCAAAGGTGAAGGTGCAGGGCTATTATAAGAGAGTCTTAGAGTAGGGCCCAACAATTTGTGTATTAACAAGCTCTTCAGGTGATTTGAATACAGGTTCAAGTTTGAGACTTACTGATCTAAAGCTGTGTTATTCCAAGTGTGGCTCACAGCATCAGCATCATTTGGGAGCTGCTTGAAGAAGTAAAAGCTTAGCACTACCTCTTTAGAACCCCTGTGCCAGAATCACCATTTAATAAGATTCCCAGGTGATTTGAGTGCACATGACAGCTGAGAAATCCTGGGTATAGCCTTCATTCTTGGAGATTGTAATCCAATAGAAAGGGATTGGGGGGAGTGGCAGCAGGAGAGCAGCAATTTACATTTCTAAAAAGCTCCCAAATATGGCTGATGTTGCAGGTTCAGGGACCACTTTGAGTAACAAGGCTCTAGATTTCAGCCCAGGCTTAGAACCTTGAATATGGAAGGGTTTCAACCTAGAAGTTGGTTTCAGCTACACTGTACAGATGTACAGGTTGTCCACTGCCAAATTCCAGAAGGCACCATTTGCATAGACTGAGTCAAGAACCTGAACCCCAAGGCTAAGAAGCAGGGGCTAGCTAAAGAGTGGGTTTTAGAGAGTGTTAGAATTGGATTTGAATCCTAATCCTGCCACTTACTTAGTTGACCTTGGGAAATATATTTAACTCTGAGCCTCAGTTTTCTCATCTGTAAAATGGAGATGAACATACCTGTGTCCCAATATAAGATACTCAACAGTAAGCACCCAGTAGAAACCCAGCTATTTGCAAATAGCTATTCTCTCTGGCCTTTCCTTTCAGCCAAGGGAACAGCAGTTGTTATCAGATGGTATAGATTCCTTTCCTCCTTCAGTCTCATCCTGGCCAGTGGCCTAATCGCCTGGTCAGGCTGAAGGCCAGGTGAGTATGATGGGCTTTTCTTCAGAGCTCCCAGGGGTCAGATGAAGGTGATACCACCATAATGCAGACTGTTTATATTAGGAAAGCTTCCCATGGGTTTGTACAAATCAATTCATAAAAATGAGCAACACAGCCAGTTTCAAACCATGCCAAGTTCGCCTGCTTACCAAAGTCATTAAAAACAGTAATAGTTCCTGGTCTCACTGAGGCTTTGATGCCCCTGGTGCCTGGAATCACTCAAAGGCTTTGCAGGGGATGGCACTTTGGCCCATTGGGCCTGGAAATCTTTGCTCTTCTGCATTAAGTACCCACTTAGACCCCTTGTGTATTTCTGTGTGAAAAAGACCATCAGAAATTCTCTGAAACGAAACTAAAGATGCATTTGGGGTGACTGAGAGCCATTTGGGGGTACAAGCAGGCAAGTGGGATACTTTTGAAAATCAGTTGCTTATCTGTGTGTAGGTCTGTGGCTGGAGTCTGTACTCTGTCCATTGATAATTATGTCTACCCTTACATCAATCCATGCTGTCTTGATTACTGTTAAGTCTTGAAATCTGGTATAATCTTTCAACTGAAAAATAAAAAGCTCATTAAAAACAAACCAGGGGAAGGCTACGAGACCAGATAAACCTTGATCAGAAACTAGACATAATTAAATTTTTTTTTTTTTTTTTTTTGCAGTTTATGAGAAGCAATATATATATATATGTATACACCCACATTTAAATTCAGGGGCTGGTTGAAATTTTAGCAGGAACTGAGAGGCTGAGCTCTGAGGGATTTTAGCCTAACAATCGCCACTAGAGGGCCTAGGAAATACAGAAACACTGCATGGTGTTGTAGGAGCCAGGCCCAGAGAGCTGCCAAGGCCTGAGTATCAAGGTGAACCTGATTCCTGAGAACCTTCTCTCATCAGGTGCTCACCTTCACGTGAGAAAGAAGTAACCAGTTCTGTTAGGGAAGCTAGATAATTCATTAAGCAATTTATTCACCGATAACCTATTTCTGCATGCAAGACACTGTTCTATTCTTGGGGTTAAGGGTAACTGGGGATGCAGGACTATTATAAGCAAGCCTCTCTCTTAGGGCTCAGTGGTGGCATCAAGGACCAGCTTGGGAGGTGTGGGCTTTGGTGCCCATTATTTCTATGTGCTACACCAATACACTTAAAATCAAGATAAAAACAGCATGTGTGCTAAGCAAATACAGCTTCAAACCAAATTCCATTAGGTCACTAGACTGCCACACTTTAATCCCTCTATAGAAATTCTAGAGTTTTTGTGATTGGAGCTCTGTGATGTGTGTTGAAGCATGGATGAAGCTGATTTCTCTATTATTGTTTAAAAAGTCCTTAAAGTGTACAGTAAGACAGAATACAAAAAAAGTTTAGAAACTCACCTTTCCTAGAGAGACCTGTAAAACAGGAGGGGCTATCTAGGTATGGCATGTGCTAGAAAATGACCTACAAGGTATGTTCTAGCCTGAGGAATTGCTGGCATGTGAATCGTGAGGACAGATGCATGGGCAAAATGTGCTGTTTCCCCTGTCAGCATCTGCTAGGCAAGAGATGACTTCCCCTCGGCCCCCTGGCCCTGCAGTTTTCCCACTTATGGGAGGCCTTTTACCAACATGACCTATGCCACCCACCCTCACTCCCACACCACCACACCTGGCAGCAAATTTGGTGAGCCAGGAAGGTTGGGGGGTAGAAAAGAGGGTCTCCTTAAAGTGGCAGAAGGGTCTCCCAGTCCATGGATAGCTCTAAAAGAGCTGAGTCCCAGACGACTTGCAGACATGGTCTCCTCCATGGTCAGAGCTTCTAAAAGAGGAAAGAAACTGGTTGTTTCAGCATGTTTCCTTGGCCATAGGAGAGAGACAGATAAAACAAGCGAGATAAAACAGATGATATCAAGCAATGCAATGATGCTTCCCTTTATAGAAATTTCATTTTCAGAGGCTAAAAACCCATATACCAATTTCCCCAGGATATAAGGAGGGTCTTCTCTGTAAGATTTGCTGTCTGGATTACTGAGTCCAGCCCCTCTGACTTCTCTCTTTCCACCTGTCTATATTAGGAAAGCTTCCCATGGGTTTAGACAAATCAGTTCATAAAAATGACCAACACAGCCAGTTGCAAACCATGCTCCGGGTTCACCTACTTACCAAAGTCACAAAAAAACTATAATAGTTCCTGGTCCTGGAAAGAGAGAGGTCAGAGGAACTGGCCTCAGTAATCCACATCTATCCTCCTATAGATACAACTTTTGTCTGGTCACCCTTTACTCCATAGCTTCTACCGTGTGTTTAAACGTCCTTACTCGACTCCCAAGGACAGGCCATCCTTTCCACACAGTACTCATCCTTTACTCTTATAACTGCTCAACAGGTTCATTTTGCCAGCTGTCCAGACAGAACTGATTTATCACTACAGATAAATTGCCATAAAGAGTTTAATTCTCGCAGAGCCGGCAGAATGCGAGACCAGAGTTTTATTATTACTCAAGTCAATCTCACCAAAAATTTGGACACTGGAGATTTTAAGGATAAGTTGATGGGTAAGGGGGCAGGAAGTGGGGAGTGCTGATTGGTTGGGTCAGAGATGGAGTCATGAGAAGTCGAAGCTGTCCTCTTGTCCTCATTTCCAGATAGTTAGGTATTCTAAGTCACAGGATGATATAGGAGGTCAGCACAAGATATAGGCCATAAATACTTTGCTGATAAAACAGTTTGCAGCAAAGAAGCTGGCCCAAACCCACCAAAACCAAGACAGCAATGAGAGTGACCTCTGGTCATCCTCACTGCTCATTAAAAGTGATTTATAATGCATTAGTATGCTAAGAGACACTCTCAGCAGCACCATGACAATTTACAGATGCCATGGCAACGTCAGGAATTTACCCTATATGGTCTAAAAGGCTGAGGAACCCTTTGTTCCAGGAATTGCCCAGCCCTTTCCTGGAAAACTCATTATCAATCCACCCTTTGTTTAGCATATAATCAAGAAATAACCATAAATATGGGCAACCAGCTGCTCTGCCTATGGAGTAGCCATTTTTTATTCTTTTACTTTCTAAATAAACTTGCTTTCACTTTACCCTGTGGATTGACCTTGAAATTTTTCTTGTGTGAGATGCAAGAACACTCTCTTGGGGTCTGGATCAGGACGCTTTTCCAGTAACAGTTTCAACCTCTCATCTCACTCTCTCTTATATGAAGATTATTGACATTGACCCTTCTGGACTTTTGCTTATCCCGTTTCCCTTGCTAGGCAAGCCTTTCCTTCTGGCTGGCACAAAAGTGCACCTAAGTTACTTTTCCTCCGGAGTCTTTCCTGACTACTTTAGCTCTTATTGATTGCTCCTCCTTTGAACTCCATCTTCTTATAGACATCGGGGGCCTTAATCTAATACTGGTGGGGATTTTTTTTTTATTTTAGGAAACCTGACTGTGGTTTGACAATCAGATGGCTAGATTCTTGAGGACAAAACTTTGTGTCCCAAGACTCCAGCATGGTGACCCCTTGCACACATTAGAAGCCCAATTAACATTTGCCTGGTTAACTCCCATGCATCCTTGGGACCTTAGGTTGACCCTCACTTCCTGAGGGCAGCCCACCCATTAGATCCCAAATCTCCTCCTACATATTCTAACACAGGCATCTCTCCTGCATAGCACTACTCAAAGATGGACAGTTTTATTCATTTGCTTTTATTACTCAGTTCCCTCCATGAGGGCTGGAAACTATATTTGGTTTTATTTAGTGCCTGGCATACACTGGGTAATCTATCAATATTTATTAAATTAGTGAATACATGTTGGTTGGCTGAACTGAAATGTGACACAGACTTCTTGGGAAATAACAGCAAAGTTGAAGATGTTAATCTCCTGGGAGCCAGTGCCCTTGAGCACAGTCCTAAATAGAATCTAACAACAAAGGCTCAGATGGGCCAAGTTAGCAAAATTATTGCAGGACCATTACTGGCAGTGAGTGGCTATATATATATATATATATATATACAATCACACCACTCAAAAGCTTTAAAAAAGTTAGTATTTTCTTCGACTATTAGTTCAGTACATGTTTTTTACAGTGTGGAAATCCTACCAGATATAAAATTTTAGATCTTGTGTTTTAGAAAAAAAACACTTAACATTAAATGCTTAATGCCTTTTCTTTTTATTGAAACTATGAATCATAATTTTAAACAGATTCAGAATATTCTGCTATATGGATGTACCCTATTGTTCTCTCAATACAGGACAGAAAGGTTGATAAATACAAGTTTTGGCCCTTATGATTTTGAAGGCATTCTAAATCTAAAGACAATTAAGATAAATGGGAGATGCATTATATTATAGGCTTCCCCAGCAGTTTCAACAGAATGCCGACTTTTGTTAATTGAGACCTGGCTATACAGTTGTCAATCCTCCCCAAGTGAGTACTCCTCATTCCTTGCTCCCTCATCCCCCAACCCCTACTCTGCTACGCTCTACTTTTCCCCACATAGCAGACACGATTGATGCCCTATTTACATATCATCAATACTCAGTATTGCTGCACATGCCAATGGTTTCTTACTGCAAGCACCTTGGATTCTCTGCGTAAGGACTTTCTTTGGCTGCAGAAGCATGATCAGTTATGAGTGGGGCAGTCTAGGAGTGCCCAAGTGCAGATGGGAGTTAGTAAATAAATATCCCAGCTCCTCATCACACATGGGGAACAATTTGGAGCTGTGTTCTACATACAGCTTTCCATGGGGACTGATTTCCAGTTACCCACTCATTAATGCACCTGTGTTAGCTTCCGTTCCTTCACTGTCTCATTTCTGTTTTCCGACAGTGGTTCCCGGGGTCACCCCACAAGTAAACCGTTTGCACACAAACCCTTGTTTCAGTGTCTGTTTCTGGGGAACCATTGGAAGACACCCCTCCTTCTTAATTATGAGTTCTAGCACTCTCTAGCTTAGACTTTCCCTCTTTTTTTCCTCCCCCCACCCTTTTCTTTTTAGTGGAAGCTAAAAAGTCTAAATGATTCAACGTATATTTTAAGGAACAGTGTAAATATGCAAAACGGTGCCAGATTGCTAACTCTCTTTTCATCAGAACTACTGATAGGAAATGCTCCCAAGAGGGAATAAATTATACAGAGGCTCTGGTCTCTTTGGAGGTGACTTTGAACTGTTCTTTGTTTCTCCTCTCTGTTGTCCTCTCTCGTTTCTCTCCTAATCTATTTCCTCTACAGTGGAAGAGAAATAGCTGACTGCTTTTGCTACCAACTCCTAATTACGTTTCCAGATACACCCATAAGCAGGGGTGTGATGACAGGCATGTTATAAAGCAAGTTTATATTCATTTTTTATAATTAATTGTTACTACTGGTTACCAAAGACCTGATATATGCTGAGTATTTACTAGGTTCTGTAAGAGATTCTGCAGACATTAAGATGTTGTCTTTGTAGGGAAGATAAGATGCATTATACAGCTGGACTCGTGCAGGGACAAGTGTGATGTATCAATTGAGGGGCACACATAGATCAAAACCAAGAAACAACTCTAGATATTCAGAGAAAGCTGTGGTTCATTCTGGCTGGATTTTGAGAAAGCTTCATGAAAGAGGCTAGGAATGGATGGGTTGGATTTTAATAGGTGAACAGGTCAAGACAGAGAGAAGAGAGTTGTTCCAAGCCTTCTCCATCTCAATTCCTAGGGGACTTCTATTTGATGTTAAAGGATGAGACTGCTGCTTCCCTGCTCTCCCCTTCTTCTGCCCTCAGTAGGCCATAAAACCTTCAGTTTCTTTCTATTTTAGTTTCTCCAGTACCCAATGGGGGAAACCACACCATCTTTCTGATGCAAACAGACTAAGCCAGTTCCAAGTCAAACTGTAAATTAGGCATATCAGTTAGAAATTTATTTAATTTTAGATATCGCATTAGATATCACCCATCTAATAGGGGCTTAAACAAAATGGACACTAATTTTAGCTCTAAGAGAAAGAAGACTGAGGCATTTGTTATTGGTGGTTTGGCTAACTCAGCAACGTCATCAAAGATCCATGCATTTTCCATTTTCCTACTCTGCCTGCCTTAAGCTGTTGATTTTTCAATATCATGCTGCTCCCCTCCTGGCTGCACCTTGACTGCATTAGGTTCAGGCATCATGACTGCCTTCAAGGCAGGAAGAAGGGAGAAGAGCAGTAACAAAAGTCTGCTCTTTTCATGATGGCAAAAGTTTTCCCAGGAGTCCCCTAAAAAAATAAAATAAAATAAAATAAAAAGAAAAAGAAAAACCGTGTATCACTGGCTAGAAATGCATCATATGGCCACCCTAGCTGTAAAAAATCCTAGGAACTTGAGTATTTCACTCCTTAGATTCTATAATTATACAAAACAAGGAAAAAGGGCCAGGGAATGGCTACAATGAAGGCTACAAATTCTGCCTTGTTTTACAGGAAACTTTACTTGCTATGGTTAAGACACTCAGAGCATCTCTCTGTCTTAGCTGAATAACTAGTGTATTAGTCAACTGTTACCTCGACCATACTGCACAACAAACCACCCCAAATCTCAGTGGCGTTTAATGGTAAGCATTGATGATCACACTCACAGACTTGCTGATTGGCCAAGATGCCTCTGTTCCATATGTCTCACATTCTTCTAGAATAGAAGAATAAGGTGGCAGAAACACAAGAGGAGTGAGCAGAAAGGGATAGCACTTCTTTGGGTGTAGGCTCAGAACAGTACATCCTCACTCTTTCCCATATGTCACTGGCCAATCAAGCCACATGGGGCAAAGCACACTTTCTAGTGGAAGGAACTGGAGAGTTCTTGGGCAAGGACATGGGTATGGGGAAGAGTGAGGAATGGGGAACATTCCCACACCCAGCTGAGTAATCTAGTACATTACCTACAGGACAGTGCTAGAATGTTAATGTGTTTCCCTCCAGGTAGCAAATGTCCCTGTACCAGGTAAGGGCCTACTTGAGGCAGTGCCAGATCAGAGAACTGACCCTAGGGCTGTAATTTTAGACTAATCTTTTTGGAAAGGCAGAGCATGTGGTCCCTTGAATTACCTTTTATAAGTGGCTTTTTCCTTTTATTTATTGAATGTATCCAACAATAAAGGGACTCTAAGACTCGGCTTCTCACTATATATCAATTTGGCATTTTCAGGGGCAGGCAATTCCTATTCTCAGTCTTCTTATGTGTCTGGGAGTTTTTATGTCCTAAGTAGGGACTGAATTCTGCCTTTCCCAGCAGTGGGGTCCAGAGATGTGACCTTCATATCACAAGGAGTATTCTTCCAGCCAAACTTCATTTGCTATAATTACTATCCTACATAACTTAATTAAACCAAATTGTGACAATAAGAATAGAATAGGGATGGAAACAATTCCTCATGATACTTGTAATGCCCAGATTGTTCCTTGATGCCATTACATTAGGCAGAGCTTCCTTGACAGGAGGACTGCATTGGTGTTAATTTAATTACATTCTAATGCATGCTCACATAAATTACAATACAGATGAGCAGCATTAAAGGACATCCGTGTGTCTTAAAAAGTGTCTATGTCCTTTCCTTTGAAAATGAGTCTCATTCATTTAGTAAACATTTACAGTAGCTTCTCATCTCTCTGGAGGCCACCTTGATGGGAAGAAGCCTAGATGAATTCATTTGAGAAGTCAATGAATCTTCTTTTCTGAGAAAAATGCATAATACCACACTTTTGTGTACTTATTTTGTGTTTTTCTTAGCCCTTGTCATCTGCCAGATTTTATTGCAAGCACTTCACAAATAAGAACAAATAAAATAGGAATGACAATAAGACCTACCTCATACATTTATAAAAGATTAAATATAATCATTGTTATCTTAATATATAAGATTAAATGTAATCTTTCTTATAAATGTATGAGGTAGGTCCTATTATCATTTCCATTTTATAGATGGAAAATCTGAATCATGGGGAGATTAAACAACTTTTTCAAGGTTAGGTAGCTTTAAAAAGGTATGAATTCCCATGTGACTGACTAATGGAGAAAGGAGATTAGGTGCTTGGTAGATGATATAATTTTCTTCATGAGACATCTAAAGTCTGAATAAATTGGTTTGGGGGAACTGACTAGCCTCCTCATTGTCAAAAGTCTTGATTTGACACTCAAGAAATTTTTCCTGCCCAGCATCCATTCCCTCTTCTCCTAGCTATGGCAACCTGATTTTCCCTTGGAAAAACAAGCCACTCTCCATTTTCTAATTCATGGGGTTGAGTGGTCAGATTCAACCCTCCATCTCCAAGGCTGGGAAATTCACCAGGCCTGGAAATTATTTGAGGAATGAGCATGAGATCTATGCCCAGAGCAGGGAGCATCAGCCC
>NW_012116099.1:1193201-1220099 GCF_000951035.1 Colobus angolensis palliatus | reverse complement strand
GGCTGGGAAATTCACCAGGCCTGGAAATTATTTGAGGAATGAGCATGAGATCTATGCCCAGAGCAGGGAGCATCAGCCCGGGACATTGGCTGGGGCTTTTCAGAAAGAATTACTCTCTTTTTGGTAGAGGTGTTAAGAATAGGACATAGGCTGGGGTAGCTGGTGGCCATCTTTTTACTATGGCAAAACTCTGATTGGATTTAAAGCAACACAGGGACATTGAAGCTGAGAGATTAAGAAAATAAATTTGTGATGACATTATTTGATCTTCTGTATTTAGCTATGCCTGAGCTTCTCACTACAGAGCATGTGGATGTTTTATTTACTTGAATTGATAGAGTACTTCCATTGTCAAAGCCAGTTTGAATCACGTTTCTGTCATTTGTAAACAAGAGCCCAGTCTGAAAGTGTACTAGAACAATTTCCAGGACCAACCTACCGCCCTGGGAACCTCTATTCTTTCTGCCCAACAGATCTTGGAGAGTTAGGCTGATTTCCTTTCTCTGAAACTTCAGCCAATATCCTCCCATTCTTTCATAGGACTTCTCCCCTTTTCTAACCTTCTTCACTTCCTTATTGACACCACTGACAAGAACACAAGGGCTTCTCATTTAAAGGCTTCAGACTAAACATTATGAAGAAAAAAATGGGTCACATAGAAAATTAACACAACAAATTTCTGAAAGTGACACAAATCTCACACATTTTTTTTGAGGCAGAGTCTTGCTCTGTCATCACCATGCTAGAGTGCAGTGGTACGATGTCGGCTCACTGCAACCTCCGCCTCCCGGGTTCAAGCAATTCCACTGCCTCAGTCTCCTGAGTAGATGGGACTACAGGTGCGTTCCACCATGCCAGACTAATTTTTTTTTTTTTTTTGTATTTTATTAGAGACAGAGTTTCACCATGTTGGCTAGGATGGTCTCAATCTCCTGACCTCTTGATCCGCCCACCTTGGCCTCCCGAAGTGCTGGGATCACAGGAGTGAGCCACCATGCCCGGCCAGCTGCTATGATTAAAGAACTGAATTTCTAATTTTATTTCATTGTAATTAAAAATTAAAATGAAAAAACTGCGATTCACTTATTGGAAACTTTTTAATCTATGCTTAGAACCACTTGAGTATGTGACTCTTACTTGTCAATTATAAATTTCATAACATGTAAATACAGATTAATTATTTCTGATAAATTTTACTATCTAAATTAAGATATGGTATAAGTATAAATTACACATCGGATTTCAAGAATAGATTTGAAAAAGCAAAATATTTTGTTAATTTTTATATTGGTTACATGTTGAAATAATATTTTTGCTATATCAAGTTAAATAAGATAGATTCTTACCAATAATTTCATATGTTTCCTTTAACTTCTTTGGACATGGTTCATGCTATATTTCCATTGGATATTGTTGGTCTATAGTTTCTATCTAACCCATGATTTGAAGTACTCTGGAGGGTGTTTGTGTTTACCACACCTAAGATCATGTGTGGTCTTTTATTCTGAAAGCATTGAGGGTTTGAGCTTTTATTCTGGAAACACATTGAAGAAATGTGTCAGTAAATTTACATTAGTCTTCCTTATAAAAGTCTAAACAATCTAACTAAACAGTTTTTATTATTTATTATTTTTCATGTCATTAATTGATGTTTGAACAATCTTTTTGCTTGTTGTCTTGACCTATGTGGTGCTTTTCTAGTTCAAGTGTACAAAACCTGAGTTTCTGAAAAATAAAGAAAAGTCATTGTATTTAGTGCAAAATATATGTTATGGATTGTTTCCAGAAATCTTTCCATATTGCATTTTTGTTGCTATTTTGTCCATTTTTTTTTTTTCTCACACATGTCTGATATTTTTGTTGAAATAATCTGGCAACTCTGGAAAGAACTCCATTTTGCTTCATTCCCCGCCCCCCTTTCCAGGAGCCAAGACTCTTCCTTCCAGCATCCCTTCTTCCCATTCAGAAACCTAGAGATATAGTTTCAGCAGAATGGTAAATGAGGGTGAGTGTCTACCCATGTACCCAAGACTCAATGGACCTGCCAACTGGAGGAGTCCAGTCCCAGTGGGCCCCATGCTGTGTGAGGTAACATATTCAGTTTCCAAGGATTAGAATGTGGACATCTTTGGGGAGAAGGCCATTATGCTGCCTACCACAATAATTAACAGCAGGAAGACATCCTATATCTGTAAACTAAAGGCTCTTGTTAACCTCTTCTCCATCCAGCATGCTCTTTTGCTGGGAAGACAATTTTTAGTCAAGTTCAGATTCACAGCAGTGAGGCTTTATCTTCTGATTATGCATAGCCAAGCAGAAAATTTGCTGTACATTTTTACGGTAGAAGACAATGATAAATTTACATATTCATTAGATGGTTTTCATCAGGATAGCCAGGCAAATCTCAGATTAAAGTCATGAGAGAGCATTCTTCTAGATTTTCCTTAATGAAGGGACAGGCATCATTTACTCTGATTGTTGCTTTGCTATAACAAATCATTTCGGCAGTAATGACAGATTAACACTGTTTTATGAGATAGTGTTTCTTGCACTGGTTACAGTGCTTCCACTGAAAATAGGTCAATTTCTTGTGAACCAGGGCTGAACTTGGTAGGCATCTAGAAACTGGATCTTGGAACTAATTATTAGAAAGTGCTAATGTTTCCTGACCTATGATGAATAAATCTTCCTTGCCAAGTAGATTAATTTCTCCTTAAGGAAAGAGCTAATGAAGTTTAGAAACTTGCAAAGACATCACAAGTAGACATTTGATTAAGCAAGCAAGTTAAAGCAAGAACTTGGCACATAACCATGAAAACAGTTCTTGTCAAGTCTCTTCACATTTCGTTGAGCAATTGCATCCCTCCAGCAAACATGGGGATGGCACATTAGATGTTCAAGGACTGAAATTATGCAATCAACCGTCAGAAATGATCAAGCTGCCCTTCTAGGTGGTCAGACATAACTGGTTTTTCCAATCATCCTCCAAGCATTTGTATAGTTTTGTCTGTTTCATTCCTGAAGGAGTATATTAACAGGTTGAATTTGTTCCAAAATTAAGATGCAAGAAAGGAACATTTCTCTGATTTCATAGATCAAGTTAAATGCTGCTCACCAAAGTTAGCAGAAAGTCTAATAGTTGTTGTTATTGTCATTACTGTTATCATTATTGGTTTCTTCCTCTTTTTTGGATTAACGAAAACTAGGACAAATGGGGATGTGGCTTCTAGGCTGCCAAGATATATATTGCCTATCCCAAATTGGACCAGTAAATTGTTGGCAGTTATGTTGTCAGCACTTGCCCTTTCTAGGAGGCGTGGTTGGGTGCAATGAACTTTGCAGATGCCCCCAAGGATGCAGTGCTTTGTGTTTTAAACTGATTCCCATACAGTCTCTTCTTGAAAGGTGCTTCCATGGGAGTGGAGTCTTCTGTTCTGCTAGTCTTGAGACATCCAACCCTGTTAGTGGCCTAGCTTCTCTACCTGTGAGAAGGAAGGTGAAAATAACCTTTTCAACCTTTCCATTAGCATTTATTGAACGCTGTCTTAGTTTAGGTTTCCTTAAAAGCAGGCTCGGAGACGAGAATTCAAGTGTAAGTGGTTTATTTGGGAGGTGATCCTAGGAAACACTAACAGGGAACTACAGAAGTGAGACAGGAAGGAAAGGCAGACACAAGGAGGCCTTTATCAAGTAAGTCACCACTGTGGGCAGCTGGAGCTCAAGCCCACTGGGGAACTCCGGGAAACAGTGTAGAACACCCAGAGTCGACCTACTGAGAGGTGAGGCTAATTTGACTTCCTGGGTCAAGTGGGGACTTGGAGAACTTTTCTATCTTACAAGAGGATTGTAAAATGCACCAATCAGCACTCTGTAGCTAGGATTGTAAAATGCACCAATCAGTGCTCTGTAGCTAGCAAAAGGGTTATAATATGCACCAATCTGCACTCTGTAAAAATGCACCAATCAGCAGGATTCTAAAAGTAACCAATCACAGGGAGGAATGAATAAAGGGCACTCTGATAGGACAGAAATGGAACATGGCCGGGGCAAATAAGGGAATAAAAGCTGGCCACCCCAGCCAGCAGTGGCAACGCTAGAGTCCCCTTCCGGGCTGTGGAAGCTTTGTCCTTTTGCTCTTCACAATAAACCTTGCTACCTGTCACTCTTTGGGTCGGTGTCATCTTTAAGAGCTGTAACACTCTCCGTGAAGGTCCGCAGATCCATTCTTGAAGTCAGCAAGACCATGAACCCACCCGGAGGAACCAACTTCGGACACACTATAGAGGGTTGAGAGGGCTGGGTTGCATCCACCAGCTCCTGAAATGAGTGCTGCCAGCAATTAATTTTCCCGACTATCCAGTCTACTATGCCCAAGGCCAGACAGGCTTCCTGCTGCTTGGGAAAAAGCCCTCTGGCAAAGAGATACAGATCCTGGCAGTTGGAAGTGGAATAAGCTCGTGCTGGAGTGGTAAGGCCCAAGGGGCAGTAGTACAAAAAGTTTCTTATCCAGCCTATGATTAAGGCACTGACATAGGTGTTGTAGAAAAGTTTTATCTACTTCATTCAGTACATTAGGGAGAAGTAGCTATGTTTTGCTGACTAGGTACTCAGAATTGTGCCAAATGATGTAGGTGAAACAGAAGAAATAGGAAGCATGGTTTCTCCCTGATTTGGAGGAACTTATTCTCTGAGTAAGGAAGACAACCCTGGCGCTACCATGCACCAATGGGTAAATGGACAAAATAAAATGGTGATTTAGGCATTAGGAGACAACTGGAATTCTGGGAAAGGCTTCATGGGGAAAGTACGAAATGAAGGATAGTGTGTTCAGAAAAGAGCCAAAGCCTATATAATTTGAGGGACAATGAGAGAGGAGGCCTGGAGGCAAATTTAGTCCAGTACGTTGGTAGACAGTGAGCAAGCCCATGAGAATGGAGTTGATGGGACATGTTCAAGAGGACTGGGAATCTTCACCCTTGGCGGGATAGGGCAGGGCCAACATTGAGAGGCTTGAAGGCCAAACAAAGTCTTGGCTTGACATCCTACAGATGTCAATCATTACCCTGAGTGCACATCTCCTCCTGAAAAAGTCCACTCATGCGCACAGTACTGTCAAAGAAGTGGTTGTGTCATGGCAGATGACCCTGTTTCCACTGTTGAATCTGATTGGGATGGGGCAGGGACTTGACCTTGGATGGGCTCATCAGAGTCTGTTTTTTTTTTTTTTATTTTATTTTTGTCTGGCATTTGGACCTACAGAATTAAGGGACTGGATAAGTTGGTTCTCTGTAGAGCCAGGGCAAGAGTTTCTTTTCCTTAGGAAGCCACAGTCATGTGCAAACACATTACATTAAAGTAAAACATCATAGGCAGTATGGGACTATAGCAAAAAAAAAAAAAAAAAAGGTGAGTACAAGTACTAAGAGAAACGGGAGAGAGACTATGTGGCCCTAGCAAGTAAAGGTGATTTGCGAATTCCCCCAAGCCCATCAAGTACTTCTAGCAATGTAGAGTCTTCTGTAAACTTTCCACTCAAGCTAATTTGAGTGGAAATAGAAGATCCTTCTCTCAGACGACATGGCAGTCATTAATTTGCCTATTGTCTGATTTGCTTCCAGTGCTCTGTTTTTTTTTATTTTTTGTCCTATTGGTTGATGTCATAGCTGTTGATCTTCATAAGAAACCTTGAGAATTGTGAGAAGTGGTTTACTAAGGAAGGTTTCACAGAGACGGTAAAGGAATGGGGGAAGTAGGACAGGGATTGGAGTGAAGTGAAGCTGGTGGTGAATTCAGACCACCTCTGTGGAGCCTGCAGGGGGCGCTGCAGTGGAATCTTGCCTCAGGTGTGTGTGCTTTTCTCTTTACCTGGGCAAGGGAACTGGGCGTTTACACCCTTGCTTATTGTCCTGGGGATGTAGAGGTAAATTAGGCAAGATCCTTGACCTCAATGCATTTACAGCCTAGTTGGGGGAGACAAGCTTGCAAGCACAGAAACTAGAAACGAGGCTTCTGGGTGAAGGAGGATAAGAAACACTCTACCCAAAGGAGGTTCTCTACCAAGGGTGAATGATTTAACATCTATATGCCTCTCCCCCACCAAACATGTTAGAATCTCTCAGCAACACAAGCACGGCTCATTTCCTCCCAGGTGCTATTTTCTTATCTCTTCCAGAAAACAGAACTTCCTGAAAAACAACTATTGAAGGAATATGGTAAGAACCTGGCAGGAGCCCAGTTTATACTCGGTAGCTTTGACCTAAGAAACAGAAGAGTAAATATCAAACCCAAGGTCGGTAAGACTTTTGTGTATTTTTTCTTTTTCCTTTAAAGGTATGTTTGCTCGTTTAAGACCTGGGAACTTATTGTTTAAAGTATTTTTGGTGCAAGGGTCAGGCTGCCAGGAAAGCAGTGGGCATCTGCTTGTGGTTCTTGGGGTTTTACCCAATGTCTGCAACCTCTATTTAGTGCAGGAAGAGAGTGCGGTCCAGCATCTACCTGCCAATTAGGAGTCTTAAGGGCCCAAACTGATAGAACACTGAGAGCTTTTTTTTTATTATTATAGGAAATGTATGCCATATGGTATCATTTCACTTTTAAATACATAACCAAGTGCTACCTGCTAGTAAGTTACTATATTAGGAGCTCACAATTAGTAAAATTTGGTATTTCTACATCTGAAATAGCACATTACTGGAGCTTATTGAGAACAGCAATTCAGGATTCTGCGAAAGTCAGCGTCCACTAAATATTTCACAGCACTGCAAAACTTGCACCGCTGCTTCACACAGGAAAACAGTATGAATTCCCACAGGGCTTGACCAAGACACTGTGTCAGTGCATCCATAGTGTGATCTCCAGTTTTTAATTGCCGCTATTCTTGCTGCTTAATCATCAGTCATTGTTGTCCCAACTCATCTTACTTTACTTTCTCTTAAATTTGATTTTCCTTTGTGGAAAAAATGCCTTTTGAGTTTGGGACTCCCCAGAAGTAGAGAGATGTGGATGTGAGTGCAAGCGATTTGTTTCGGGAGTGATCCCAGGAAACACTAGTCAGGAGTGGGGAAATACGACAGGAAAGGAGGAAAATTACTAAAGGAGTGTGCTAACGTGCAGAATTACTGCTGTGGGTAACTGGGGCTCAGGCCCTTCGGGACTCTAGGGAGACTTTGCAAGACATTCCTCAGTAGTGTCCTACCTAAGAGGTGAGAAGTTGGGATATTTATCCAACATTTCCTGTCTGATGTCTGTTGAGGGTATCAACTCACAGATTCTTCCAGTCTGCCCTGCATGATGAAATATGCTCTTGCAGCCAGAGAAAACCTTCAGGAAGAGCACCAGTACTTGGTGAGAGACTGTCAGTGAGAAGAAGAATCAGAGGAGACTGTAAACGGAAATGGGTGTGCATGGGAGCTCTGACAGCATCTGCTATGGATGCATACTTCCACAAACAGCAGTTGGGGTCCATAGTCTTCTAATCACTTGACTTTGAAGCACACGTGTTGCATTTCAATGTGTTATATAAGATCAAATTGCTAATCAAAGTTGCTAAGTATTCAGAGAAAACTATATGTAAGGATGTGATCTTAAAATTGAAACCTGGATAATGGGAAGAACCCAGCCATATGAACAGTGAGGGGAGAGTGGTCTTAAAGTCTTTCCTGTTGCCCATTTATTTTTTATTTTATTTATTTTTATTCTTTTAGATACAGTCTCGCTCTGTTGTACCCACGCTGGAGTGCAGAGGCATGATCATAGCTCACACGCCTCGAACTCCTGCATTTTGCCTATTTAAATTCTGAGCCTAGAACAAGGAAATTTAAATCCTGGATTGCTCGATTCTTGGCAATCACATTCTCATTCAGAATAAAATTGTTTTTAGCCATCTCCTTCAAAATAAACTTTCAAATTTTCCATTTGATATCATTATAATGTTCACGTTCTCTTGCCTAGTCAGTTTCTCTATGCCCATCATTCGTGAAATTTCACCATCTCATTTTCCCAAACACTGCTCTGACAGTTTCCTTTTTCCATGCTAGGTTTCTCTAGGCCCCTTCAGAGCTGCATAGAAACTATAGTTCCTTGGATGAAAGAAAACCTTATTTAAGACCCAGAAAATCTCAATCCCCTATGCCAACAGCAGAGAGGACAGTTTGGATACCTGAGCCTTGACTTGCTCAAAACTTTCTAGTTACAAACTTGCCCCCACTGTGTCCAGCATCTCAGGCAAAAGGTAATTCCATATCTCTTAGACACCAGTGTTGAACTTTTTTAGACTCTTAATGTTCTCTTAGTAATTACGTGGCATGAAAAAAAAATCAGATGAGTTTTTGAAGAGATGTCTTCTCCCCAAGACTCTGAGTCACAGATTTTTTTCTTGCTATAGAGTCACTGTCAAAATTGTGAGTCATCCATTTCTTCTTGCCAGTGCAGCACACTCCCAGAGAACACATGGCTTCGCTCCTGAACAAGTTCAGTAAGCAGTGCTGGAGAGAATACTGAAAACGTTAAAGAATTATGAATACAGCTCAGATCTCACTTTTCTGTTTTTTAGATTTTGGAAATTCATTCAGGTGGAAACAGTATTTCTTGCCGTCACGTGATGAGGGTGTCCCCCTCTGCCATGTTCCTCGTCAATTCTATCTTCCTCCTTTCCAGTTTCTCTGGACATGTTTGACTTTTGAAAGAGCAATTTTCTCCAACATGTATTTTGAATTATCTTCTCTGTACATAATTATTTTCTATCTCCTAGAAATTCTTCACAATTTTTATTCCTCTAATGGAAGATTTTAATTTTTTATGTACTACTATGGATTATTTTAATCAATCCTTTTTTTTGTTTGTTTTGCTAAGGCTTTACAGTGAGTGTAGATACCTGAACTCAGTTTGTAAGTTGATACAAATTTTTAATAGCCCACTATACATGATTTATTTTCGCATATCCAGCAACACAATGTTGGCTTTCAATAAAGGTCGAATGAATAAAATGTTTAAATCATTGCTTTTTAAGAAGTTCTAACCTAGTGAAGTCATAAGCAAACTTGAAAAACGTGTGTTAAAATAATTCTAGGTATCAGGTTTTCTAACCTCGTATCCAAAATCTTGTATCAATTTAGGTGAATTTGTTTACACACTGTTAGGTAGCAAGAAAAACAATTAATACATAAGCATATCTTCACATAGCTGCAACAGAAAAAAAAGAAAACACCCTCAAAACTATAAACCAGTATTTCAATGTATGTACAATTCCTGCTTGATGCATTTCATTACTGATATTCCAGGCTTTTTTATTTTTTTCTTAATACTTCCAATGACCACAAACTCATGATACCCTCATAAGGCGATTTAAAGCAGTTTCGGAAAGTTCTAATTTATTTAGGGGAGAATTTATTTAGGAGTCAAATTATGTATTATGGACTTTTTAAGTGCTGTGGTAAAAAATTTAGATAGATTTCTGTGTCAGGCACCTTGATTAGGAAAACTGCAAATAAATCACGTTAGCAAGCAAAATGGAAAAAGAAAACCATTAATATTGAGCCTCAATGTCCCCTGCTTGCTCTAAATCCCTAATTCCCCATGCAGTACATTTGTTTACCTAGCAAATGTGTACCCATTTGAGTACCTGTCTCATTAGAGGACTATAAATGACTGTGATTTAGTAAGTATATTGTTCAGAATAGATTTATTATCTCTTCAACTTCTAGCCTTGATAAATCAACATGGCCCAAAGGAACACTTTCCTAGTTCTTTTGCAAAAGTCACGTTACCCAAGGAGAAGTTCTTGAGGTGATCACTCTGAGCCATCTGCTCTCCATATGTGACGTAGCATAGGCCCCTGTTCCTGGATTTCAATTATAGTGTCAGCATCTTACCCAGGTTTCTTAAATTGATCCCTTTAGAATAGAATCCAAGATATATTGTTTGCTTTCTTTTTAACCTCTTAAGACTGAAGAGATTATCAAGGCAGGTCTTGAGATATTGTTTTATTAATAATTTGGCAATCATGATCAACATCTGAGGATAATCCCCAAGCTGCATATAGATAGGAATAGTCTAAACCTCCTTGACTGCTACCTTCATTTAGGCTCTCTCCTTTTCTAATCTGGATATGACCATTGTTTACTGTACTCTTTAGCTTCAGCCTTGCCACACGTCTTATGCATCCCCTCCTGCAGCCAGAGTGCTCTTTCTTAAATGCATACATGAATATGTCACTCTGCTGCTTAACTGCTTTGTTGTATTTTGCATACACTTCAGGCTCCTTATTATGGAATACAAATCCTGCAGGCCAACTTCTCCCACCTCATCGCCTGTCACTATCTTTCTATCCTCCAACCTTATGGAATTACCTTTGATCCTGGACTGCATATGCTCACTGGTGGCTCTCTTCCTCTGTCTTTGGCTGCATCCATTGAGAACTAGCCTTACTGCATAACCCCCAGATAGCTTTTGATTTCCCTGAAACCTTCTCCCCCACCAGACTAGGTTTGTTTTCCATCGCAGTGCCATTTTGCATGCCGAGCTTATCTCAAATCTTAGCATTAATCACTCTGTATTATAACTGTTTCCTAGTCTACATCCTCCTCAGATCTGGAGCTCTTGGAGAGGACAGGCTAGGTTTTATTTATATTGATAACACCAGAGCGTAACACGCTGTTGTTGCTTCATATTGCAAATTCATGATGTGTGTGGGTGCTCGAACTCAAAAGTGAATAAATATTTGGCATTCTGGAAAATGCAATTGCACTGCTAAGGACCATTCTGCAGAATAGACCTTTTGAGTGAACGCTAAAGTAGCTAAGTAATGGCTGCTTTTAGGGGAAGCACTAAAATATGAATAATGACTATCTCTGATGGTTTTTTCCCTGGGTTATGTTTTTGTTTTAATAATTTTTCATATTTCCTTATAAGGAACTATATAGATTACATTTATAATTATACACAAAGATTTAAAAACAGCATACATTATTTTGTGTTCTATTGCACCTTTATGGCAAATGTTTGCAGAATAAAAGGACTAAGATAAACTCCTCAAGTGGTCAACAGTAATATTTTTCTAGGGTTGGAATTATAAGTGATTATTTTCTTCCTTGTAATTTGCAGAGTTTTCTCTGATATGATTTTGTATTCCTTTTACAAGAAAAAATTCATTTACGTATTAAAAAATTAAATAGATGGTATCATGATTAGTAATTTGAATAATCACATAATCAAACCACCCCTGTCAAGGGATTACTGAATTTAATCAAATCTTACTTATTGTTAAGTCATTTAAGCTGTCATTTTGAGAACACATGGGAAACAACATAAATATTGATGTGTTTTGTTAATGGAGAAAAGTATGACTCTGGCAATTATAAAACTGGAAAATTTGTTTTAGAGCTTTGGGAGTTAAGTGTGACATTGGGCTGGAAGCAGAACCCAAGTCCAGTTATGAATTATGGAGTTGGTTTTTAATGGAATATAACTGTCTATTTTTGCTGCTAAATCTATTAGCCTTTAGTACATAATACACCGGAGATTAAGACCCCATGTATTCAGCAAAAGACTTACTGTGAAGCAGTAAAAATAGATTTAGTTGTAATTTATACAGGTGCATATTTATAGGTAGAGCATGTTTGTAAAAATGGCAGGGAGAGAAAGAAATCGATATTATTTTAGAATGTTTTCTTTTGATTTTCTCCTTTAAACCCAAACATTTTGCATCTGTAATGAATTAAAACTAAACACTTCTTTAATATTTTCAAACAGTTAAGATTTATCTCAATTACATTTGGCAAGAACTGAGTTAATCCACTGCATATCATTATTTATTGCAAAGAAGATTAGATATGTTTTCAGCCATTATAAGTTAGTTTTGTGAACAAAGTAATGTTCAGTTCTTGGAGGTTCTTGCTATCATATCTTATCATAAACCAAAAATAAGATTTACAAACTTGATGACCAATAATTTGCATGTATAATTAAATGTCGGAGTAAATATTTCTAATGATAACTTGAATCATTCAATTCTAGGCTTGAAAATTAAATCCTGAAACCTTTGCAAATGTTAATACTTGGGCAGAGAAATCCAGTAATGCTTACCTGAAACATAGAAACATGTATTTAGCACTTCATAGTGTGCCAGATAGTATAGCAATTGCCTAGTGTCTGTTATCCCATTGAGTTCTGATATGGTTTGGATCTGTGTCCCCACCCAAATCTCATGTCAAATTATAATCCCCAATGTTGGAGAAGGGGCCTGGTGGGAGGTGAGAGGATCATGGGGACAGAGTTCTCATGAATGGTTTAGCATCGTCCCCTGCTTGGTACTGTATAGTGAGTGAATTCTCACGAGACGGGTAGTTTAAAAGTGTGTGGCACCTCCCCACCCTCTCTCTTCCTCCCACTCTGGCCATAAAGTGCCTCACTGCCCCTTTGCCTTCTGCCATAATTGGAAACTTTCTGAAGTCTCCCCTGAGCCAGAAGATGCTATGCTTCCTGTATAGCCTGCAGAACTGTGAGCCAATTAAACCTCTTTTCTTTATGAATTACCCAGTCTCAAGTATTTTTTATAGCAGTGCAAGAATGGATGAATACAAGTTCTTATCACAAACCTATGAAGTAAGTCTGTTAGTGAGGCTGGTCAGCAACCTAAAGTCCCACTTGCTTATAACCCACGATGTCCATTGATGGGCAACTCTGCATCCTACTCCGTATCTTCTAGACTGACAGAGCAGCCAGCAGCAGAGGGGAGGATAGCTCAGAGAGCCTCACACCTGCAATCAAAAGCTCCAACCTGGAAACGGCAAGCATCACTTCCATGCATAGCTCATTCGTCAGAACTAGTCACCTGACCCCACCTAACTACAAGGGAATGGAGCAGAGAGTATAATCCTACCATGTGCCCAGAGTGGAGAGAACAGGAAATATTTGGTGAATAGTACTAATCACTACTGTAGTGTGTTCCTATTTTATACACGAGAAAACAGAATCTGAGAGGTCAAACAGCTTGCCAAGTCACATAGCTTGTAAGCAGAAGAGCTAAGATGCTGTTAAAGAACAAAGCATGAATTTAACAAGTTTTTATAGCAAATTCTAAGCCTACTAATTCTGTGTCACTTAGACACAGGAAAATTAGAGATTGAACAGAGACTAGCAGATGTCTCTTGCTCTCACATTTGTGAAATCTGAAATCCTTTGGCTATACTTCAAGCTGCCTACTTGAAAAGCTAGAGACTAAAAATATTGACTTTCTATTATCAGAGCTGAGTCCTTTATAAAATTCTTATGGCCCTAGGAGTTCTTGAGGATAATTTATGGATGATACAGAGCAATGTGACTTGTAATCACTTGGGAGATGCTATCAGCAATGTGAAGACCAGTTGAATTTAGAAAGAAATCCACGCTCCTTACTCTTCCCTGTGAGTTCCTTGATATCTGGCCCAGTCCTCCTCTTCAACCTTGTCCTAAGCTGGCTTCCCCTTGCTACCACCATCTTTGTGCAAGCTTTTCTGGTTTTCTTCCTGCTCTTCAACAGGCCAGGCTCTTTCTGGCTTCAGAGTTGTGGCAGGTACTGCCCCCTCATGTGTGGATTGCCTCCCCACACCGCTATAGTTTGAGTATTATGTTGAAATTTTTATATAATGTTTTATTTTTAATTTTTGTGGGTACATGGTAGTTGAATTATGGGGTACATGAGATGTTTAGATACAGGTATGCAATGTGTAATTGCATCATGGAAGATGGGGTATCCATCACCTAAATCATCTGTCTTTTCTGGTATAAACAATCCAATTATAGCTATTTTAAAATGTATAATTAAATTACTATTGACTACAGTGACCCTATTGTGCTACCAAATACCAGGCCTTATTCATTCATTCTAAGTATTGCTTGTACTCACTAACCATTTCTACTCTTTCTCCCATTTCCCCACTACCCTTCCCAGCCTCTGGTAACCACCCTTCTACTCTCTATCTCCTTGGGTTCCATTGTTTTGATTTTTAGATCCCACAAATAGATGACAACATGCAATGTTTGTCTTTTTATGCCTGGCTTATTTCACTTAGCATAATGACCTCCAGTTCTATCCATGTTGCTGCAAATGACAGGGTCTTACTTTTTTTTATGGTTGAATAGTACTCCGTTGTGTATAAGTACCACATTTTCTTTATCCATTCATCTCTTGATGGACTCTTAGGTTGCTTCTGAATCTTGGCTATTGTGAACAGAGGTGCAACAAACATGGAAGTGCAGATATCCCTTCAATGTATTGATTTCCTTTACTTTGGGTGTATACCCAGCAGTGGGATTGCTGGATTATATGGTAGCTATTTTTTTAGTTTCTTGAGTAACCTCCAAACTGTTCTCCATAGTTCATATTGAAATGTAACTGTCAATGTAATTCTATCAGGCAGTGGGACTTTTAAGAGGTTAGTCATGAGGGCTCTGTCCTTATGAATGGGTTAATGCTGTTATCTTGGCAGTGGATTAGTTGTCTTGAGAGTTTGGCCTACTTTTTCTCTCTGTCTCGCTTGCTTGTTTGTCCTTCCACCATGTTATGGTGCAACAAGAAGGCCCTCACCAGATGCAGCCCCTTTGACCTTGGACTTCCCAGCCTCCAGAACTATGAACCAAATAAATAACAATTGTTTATAAGTTACACAGTTTGTAGTATTCTGTTATATAGCAGAAAATAGGCTAAAACCCTTTTTCTCCCCCTAATCTGACAGCTTTTACTCATTCTTTAGGTCTCATAGTAGACATTTCTTCAGAGAGGCACTCCCTGACTCTCAAACTAAAACTCCACCCAGTACTTTTCCATGGTAACATGTATCGCAATTTATAATAATATAGCTGTATTTATTTAATTGCTATCACCCTATTATGGTGGCAGGAACCAAGGGAGCAGTGAGTGCTGCATGAGCATTATAAACCAGTGCTAAAGAGGCCAACTGAAAAATAATAGATCCTTAGTATTTATTGAATGAAATAAATAAATGAATGACTTTTAGTCTTTAAGTGAGGATTTCAAGTGAGTTGCTAAAATTTGAATTTGTGTTTCTTTTCTTTTAAGCTTTATCAACAATTCCAATGTTAGCAATAATGAAGTGGAGATGGAAAAACCAGAAACAACTGGAAAAGTTTAGATAAAAGTGAAAACATTTATCCTCTCTATTCTGGTTTTTGTTTTGTTTTCCAAAAGCCCAGAAAGTGTTAACCGCTTTGGACTATTGATTTTTAGAATGAAGTATAAGGGATTTAAGAACATTTTGCTGCATTCGAGATGATTTTTACAAGTAGAAAGGATAATATAGAAAACCACCAAGCCAATTACTGCACTTGAATCGATACATATGTTTTTTTCTTGTCAGACATTTCTCACCAAATGGTTTAAATAATATCATCTGTTCTTGTTTTTTGTGCATTCCTACTCACACATATCAAATGAAGAAAAGCCAAAGGCTTTATGAAGCACTGGAAAGAATTTCGTTGTCAACCAGTTCATGCTACTGCAATTCTGTGGGTCCATGACACAGAGGAAAATATAAGGCTATGTACTGATTTACATCACAGAACACATGGTACATCCAGGAATGAGCACCACAAGGGTAATTTTAATGCTGCAGAACACATTTATCTGCTGATATATGGTCTAGGAATACACTGTTTTTATTCTGCCAATTCTGACTCCCACTATTCCCTCTAAAAATGGAAAAAACTCTTGCAAGGTCATTTGGAAAGAATGTTTAAGACTACTTTCTCTTTGCTTATTTGCAATCCCTTCACTTCTTAAGAATGATTGGCAATGTTTATGTATCCTGAAGCCTGGGGCGGAGTTAAGATTCAAACAGGAGACTAATGGAGTAAAGGAGCCCCTTTCCTCGTGGGCAGAAATTAAAAGCAGCCATTTAGGTTACTTGTAGACCTGGGATGGCTACAAACAGCCATGTTCCCAGTGGCAAAAGGGAAAGCTAATAGGCAGAAAAAAAGTAGAAACCATTCTAAAGAACAGAGGCAGGAATTCAGGAGTACAATAGTCAGGGATGAATTAGTATAAGAGAAACTCTCCACATAAAGAGGCACTAAGAAAGTACATATATGATTTTCAGTTGTGCACAAGTTTTAAAATAATTGAAGTTTGTATTATATTATAATCCCATCAATGTGGCCAGAAAATATGGGGTATATTTTGGAATGTTCAGTCATGACAGTTATGGTGTCAAATAATTAAATATTATTCAAATAATTGCACAGGTGAAGATACAGTTGCAACTGTGGTAAGTGCTTGAAGGAAGGTGCATTGTGATCCATGAATGTATATAGGAAGAGAATTTAACTTGGTGAGGAAGGTGAGGAAGGCTGCCCTAACAAAGAGACGATTTCTCTGAGATGAAAAAGGAATGGAAAATTAAGTAGATGAGGGATTGGGGAAGAGGAGGGAGAATTAATTCCTGGACAAGAAGGATACAGTTTATGCAAAAACTTAATGGAAGGTGGGAGCATGTACATAAAATAAAATAACAGACTGTCTACAGCAGAGTGTTTAAAGGCCTGATCTGGGGGAGGAGTAAGTGTACTCAGACCACTCAGGGGATCACAGGCCGTGTTCACATACATCATCTTATATTATTAAGAAAAACAATAATTTTGGAAGCATTTTAATTAGATGGTAGGTAGAGTACTGAAATAATCACTTTTCGTCCTTGAAAAGATTTCTCTGACATCAATGTATAGAGAGACTGCAGGAGAGAAGGAGATAAAAAGAAAAGATCAGACTATTTCTTACTAGTTTTCTGGGTAAGATGATAAGGTAGACTGCGGTGGTTTGGGTGGAGATAGTAGGAGGAAGAGTCACAAGAATTTATGAGATTAAACGGAGTTGAATTGGGGTGGATGGGTGCTTGGCGAAGCAAGTCATTGTGATATCTGGGAGTTTGGCTTTCATAGCGGAATGGTTGGTGGTTCCTTTACTGAACTAGAAAACACTCAAAGTAAACTAGACTTAAGGATGGGCAGTGGAGGTCTAAAGTTTGATTTGGGAATTGTTGAGTTTCGGGAGCGTTTGTAAATTCAAGAACTGATGTCAAGTATAATTAGATATGCTTCTGTGGGCTTAGATGAAATAACTGAACTTAAGACACAAATGTGGGAGTCATTCCAAGGAGAGAGTGCAAATGAGCTTGCCTAGGGAGAGCTCATAGTGTGAGATGAAGGCTTGGAACTGAGTCTTGAGAAATTCCGACATTTAATGGTCAGGAAGAGGTTGTAGTAGCCATTTTTTTGGTTTGTTTTCTTCTCTTTCTCTTCTTTCTTTTCTTCCCCTCTCTTTTTTCTTCTTTTTCTTTCTTCCTTCCTGTCTCCTTTTTTCTTCCTTCCTTCCTTTCCTTCCTCCCTCCCTCTTTTCTTTTCTTTCTTTTCCTTTGTCTCTCTCTCTTTCCTTCTCTTTCTTTCTCTCTCTTTCCTTTTCTTTCTTTCTTTCTCTTCTCTTTCTTTCTCTCTTTCTTTCTCTTTCCTTCTCTTTCTCTCTCTCTTTCTTTCTCTTTCTCTCCCCTTTCTTTCTCTTTCTCTTTCTCTTTCCTTCTCTTTCTTTCTTTCCTTCTTTCTTTCTTCCTTCCTTCCTTCCTTCCCTCCTTCCTTCCTTCCTTTCCCCCTTACCCTTCCCTCCCTTTTTCTTTCTGCCTTTCCAGCATCTCTAACTCTTTTTTTGCAGAATAATAATCCCTACATTTTCTTGGGAGCCTACACCTATACAAGTAGCAATCTGTGTGTTTTGGGTAGAGTGACTCATTCCCTGAGTCATGGGCTGACAAATGATCTGGCCAATCAGAATCTTGTATCCTGTGGTATAATGACTGATGTGAAGAAAGACCCTTGACTCAAGCCTGACCATTGAGAGTGGAATCAAGGTTTTCACAGGACCAGTTGGGACAGAGTACTTCTTTTCACTTGGAGTTCTAGGATGTAACCCTGGAGCTTCTGGTGGACATCTTTGCTACATTCTGGCTAAGGTTGGAGCTCATACAGACTAAAGCCAAGCAGAGAGAGCAAGGGAGCCAGACAGTGAGAATGTCAGCAAGCACAGGAGAGAGAAATGGTTTTCAGGGAAGACATTTTGCCTCCGGTCTTGCTCAATCCACCCCTTGAAATTCTGCATTAAGAATTCTCTTTTTCTAAGTCTTAATAATTTTCTTGTTACTGTCCACTGGTGTTGAGAGTCCTGATGCAAAAAGGATGGCTACAAAGGATGTTGAGAAGCACCAGGAAATCGTGGTGTTGCTAAAGTCAAGAAAATTTCTAGGATGAGGGAGGAATCAGCAGAATCAAATGGTAATCAATCATTTTCCAAATCCATATGGTTGTCTTACAAATCTCTCCAGGATCTGCCTTTGGCCTCTTTTCCCTGACCATTTTTTATTTATTACTTGTCATGTTGCTTTTATTTCACTTGCTAGAATGGGTCTGCACTGCAAAATGCTGCTACTTCTACTCGATTCCTCTCTTCCCTCAGGGTCAACTTAATTCCTCACTCATTCTTTAGAGTTCAGCTAAAGTACCGTTTCATTAGCGAAAATTTCCCCGATTCTGTAGCACCACTATAAATTCATATGTTGTATAAGGTAGGGTTACCTTGCAGCTATCTTGGGGTAGCCCTGTGTTTGTCTCCTGGGATGCTTGAAGTCTGGTCAAGGTAAGAATGATATGTGCTGGTGAGGACTTTATAATGTGCAATGTGCTATTTAAAGCTCAAAATTCCCTTGGAGGCAGCCTGTATTAGTTTGTCTACATTGTTTAGGAATGTATAAACTGATAGTTTGCACCTGGTCTAATAGGGTGTACAGCCTCGGTTTAGCTACATAGCTGGTGGGTGTGAAAGACCTCTCAATAAATATATACCTGGACTCCCACTTATGTTGATAGTATGTAATCTGAAGATAAAATGTGTCCTGTCCTGAATGACTACAATGGACCCTGGGGGGCGGTGACTGGAAGCTCTAGACCCCTCTGTGATCGTCTGTGCTCTGTGTCCTGATGTATCCTTCACCCGCCTGTATTAAAACCTTACTCAAGTACACACTGTGAAATCTTGAGTCTTTTGATAATCTTCAATTATTCAATCCTGTGCAATCTCATACGTATTTTAGGATTATTCTATTAAAATATGCTTTTCCTACCAAACCATAAGCTCCATGAGGGCAGGGGCTATTCTTGGTTTTGCATTGCATCTTCTCCAGGCATGCCATTGTGCTTGATACATTATTAATCAGGATCCAAGTGGGGAAGTAGAAACCACTCTGAGTTCCTACAAAAGGGAAGTTATTGGGAGGATTTGGTTGCACAAGCCATAGAAGAGGCTGAGGAGACAACCAGAGCACAGTGAGGCAGCCCTGAGACTAACAACAAAAGAAGTTGGTACCACCCTTAGAGGTTAAAGGAACAGAAGGAGTGGATAGTACTACCAGAGCCTAGGGGCCAGGGTCACCTGAGGGAGGCTAAGACCATAGCAGGATACTCAGTGGGGAGCTGGGGCCATGGAGGAGACAGACACAGCTGTTGCCGGGGATGCTGATGAAGGCAAAGATGGAAAGGGGGAACTACTTGGCCTTTCCTCTCCTCCCCCTCTCATCTTTTGTGGTCTCTTGTTGTCTGGATCCAACTGGAAGCCAAAAAATGCAGAAACCTGGGGCATACAAACTGGATGAATTGCTCTCCTGTCATGCACTATGAAGAGAGCAAGGAACAGACCTAGGATTTTCATTATCAGTGCTCAATACATATATGCTGAATGAAAAAAACCAAATTGTATGTAGAACAAGGGATGCTGATAGATTCAGCATTGTAGTGGTAGCAGCCTTGGACAGCATGAAAAGTCTCAATCTCTAACTGAGATGCATGTGTTATATGGACCAGAGGTCTGCAGAGTCTGAACACACAAGGTCTGCCTAGGTACTCTCATTCCATGATCTTCTGTTACTGATCAGTCCTCCTTCTGGCTGACTTGTTAGCTTTAGGAAGTGTTGGGAAGTGTTGCTTTAGCTTGAGATATATTCAGACATCAATAATACTCATTGCTCATTTAATTCTTTATGTGTTTATTTCATTATTTAATTTTTATAAGGGAATACTTATTTCTCTCACTTCTAATGCTTTTCAGAGGAAAGCATCAAACTGCAGCCTGTGGGTCTCAATAATGAAGAACATAACAATCTCCCATATTTAGAAAAATATATGGCTATTTCAAATCATCTTATAAAAAGTCACTAAGCCTATGAAAAATAAATCCCTTTTTGCATATTAGTTCCTCATCAAAGTCTTATTTGCTGAAGATAAAAGGAAAATAGGCCATCATTATTAATCCTGAATAAACACATACCTACACACACATATCACATCATGCACCACACAACACTCAATTGTTTACCTAGGATAAAAGAAATCTCCAGTAAGTTCCAGAATCTCAACAGAATATTCAGTTCTTCCTTATTACTCAGATAAAATTCATGATATAGTAATAACTACCTAAGGATCTAAGAATATTAGCATGTGCTTATTTGATATGCACAAACACCCCATCTACCTTCATTTGTAAACTTCCCCTAGGATACATTGTTACAGAAATACAAATCCACATAACGAAACATACATACTGTGTAAATAGTTAATAATACCATAGTTCAGATGACTATTTACTTCAAATTTATGTGTGTGTGGAGAAGGCATTTGAATTTTCCCATTTCTCTTTTTACACCACCCTTTTTGAAGAAAAAGTATAGGCTCAGTAGTTCTCTTGGGCACTTTTCATGACTACATTGTGAATTTAATAAAAGTTGCTAAACTAACTTCACTGGGGATGATTGACTTGAACCAATTAGACAGACATGAGCTTATCCTGACCATAAGACTGAGTACATCTTTCTGTCTCTCATGTTTATAATTTTTAACCATTGATAACACTGAAATTTGAAGAAGCAGAAACCACCAGTGGGATTTGTGATTCCCCTTTCAAGTAGCTGCCAAATCAATTTTCAATGCTGTTCTTGCTCATTCATCTTTCTTCTTAACGATGAGGCAAGTTCGGAAGTTTGTTGAAGTTAAATTCTTTTTAAAAACAAAGTGTGTCATGCAAAGTGATCTCAAGGAGTCACCTTCCAAAACTTTGCACCTGAATTTTGCACACAAGGGCATGCCATTTGTAGCAGATGCTGTTGGTGCGCTGCCCACATCCCCTTAACCAGCTGGCCCACCCAGTGCTCAGCTGCTGTGGTTGGAGGCTAAGTGCTACCCACTTCTCTGGAGATTGCCTTTGGCTGATCAGCCAGGTGACACCTTGCAAATCAGCCAGGTGACACTTGTAAGGTTTCTCTCCTACAAGGGTCTGGCTAATGACTGATTGATGCAGGATATAACAGCCCAGCCTTCTTCCCTCTGGGCAGGACAACCTCTATGGTTCCATTCATCCTCCACAATTCCCCAGGAAATTAGGCTGGTGCTAACTCCCTCCTGAGATCACATCCTTCCCTCAGCTCTTTCCCTGCTTTATTCTACTTCTCTCATTCTCTGACACATTCCTCCACAGTAAGTCACTTGCCGTAGAGTCCCCATCCCAGCTTCTATTTCTACGAAGTCTGATCTAACATATTATTTTAATTACCTAACTAGTAATTACCTAGATAACCTTTGGGCCACTATCCACTGGAACTGCTACTGAAATTAGTAACTATATCTCATGGCAAATAGGGAGTTTTCATTTTTCTCTGGTTATCAGAAACTAGGCAAATATTTAGGGCCGGGTGCAGTGGCTCACATCTGTAATCTCAGTATTTTGGGAGGCAGAAGTGGGGAGATCACTTGAGGTCAGGAGTTCGAGACCAGCCTGGCCAACATCGTGAGATTCCCATCTCTACTACAAATACAAAAAATTGGTAGGCTGAAGCAGGAGAATTGCTTGAACCCAGGAGGTGGAGGTGCAGTGAGCTGAGATTATGCCACTGTGCTCCAGCGAGACTCTGTCTCCAAAAAAAAAAAGAGAAAGAAAGAAAGAAAGAAAGAAAGAAAAAAATATATGTGTTTAAATCATTTTGATGTTGGTTGAGATTCACTGAAAGTGAATCTGCTCCAGGAAGTCCTTTCTGTTCTGACTGTCCAGGTCTGGATCCTTATTCCTTCCTGTGCCTTCTTTTGGTTCACTTTTCCTCTTGAGACTGAAAGGTGGTTAAAAACAAACCATACATTGATCACCAATTAGGCATAGTCACAGACTGAGCACCCTTAAAGATGTTATTCCACTAGAGTCTCATAAGAGTTCATTGAGGGATATATTGTTGTTATCCCTACTTTATAAATGATGAAATTGGGAGTCACGACCATTTGTAACTTGATCCATAGGGAAGCAGGCAGTAAATGCAGATTACTGACAATATGCAGATTCAAATCCAGGTCTGCTAATATAACGCCACAGTCTTACCCAGTTCACTAAAGTGTAAGTTTAAAGATAAGTGCATGTGTCCCCTTTCCTGTGCTATGCACACAGTTACAGCTCTGCATGCTTTCTAGCCAATAGTTCCACCATGACCTTTGCAGACTTGCCCTCGAGCACTGGAACAGCCTCGCCCATACACCCTCAAGCCTGCAGCTACTGGCTGATACAGGAACCCAGAAGCCCAGCTCCTTGCCTGTGTGCTACAGCTCCCCACAGGCTACTCAGAAGCTGTGGCTTCATCTGAAAGCACACTCTTGTTTGTCTCCTTTCATTTCCCTGTCCTGTTTCATACCCCTCACACCACACTGCTCTCCCCTGGGAGCCCTTCCTTCACACATTATTTGCTCCTGAATTCTTGGCTCCGTGTCTTCTGAGAGAATCTTAATGCAATGCACAAAAAGGCATAAAAGAGGCAAATACTAAGAAACTCACTTTGGTATTATGGACTTCAGTGTTAACTTGTGTTCTTTCTTTTTTTAAAAAAAATTGTTAATTCCAAAGTAATGTGTGTACATTGAAAAAAAAAAAAACAGAAAATACAGGTAAGCCAAAATAAAACAACAAAGGTCAGATAATTCGTAAAGACCCAGCAAAATTACTATTTATGTACATGTCGCGCATTTGCAAGTCTGATATTATACTACTTATAATGCAGGTACATTTCATGCAACATTTACAGTCTTTTTATGCCAGTAAGATTTCCTCTACAAAATTTTCGTTACGCTCATATGGACTTCAGTACTATAAGTTTGGGCAGTGGGTAGCGGGAGCAAGCTCTGTGTGATGCCGATGCTGCTGGCCCATGGACCACTCTTTGAATAGCACTGATGCTCTTATGGGCCATTGTTAGAACTGTGACTCTGCTATGTTTGGGTTTAGCATTAAACTCCAAATAAACTCAGTTAATTGTGTGACTGTTCCCCTCACACAATTCCCCTTTAAACATGTTGAGCCATTAAAATGAATACAAACACTCTGTATGTGGGGAAAGAGAGTTAATAGGACCTAACAGTAATGCTTACTCTCAGTTTGTATTTGCAAGTGGCTGAAGGTGATCCCAGGACACCACTATATATCAAACTGACGTTTTAAAAATGTTGTACTCACTAGAGTGAAAACAGAAAGTTATCGCCTCTGAAAATCTGCTGTTGCAAATTCATTTTCCCTGTTCCTGAACAAAGCTAAAGGCGGGCATTTTCCCTCACATTCAAGAAATAAACAGTCCTTTTTATTTCTTTTAGATTGTTTTAGAAAACAAAATGTATTTTTATCAGAAACCAACTTGAAGGGTTTTCCACTAGTTAAATCAGGGACAATCTGAACATGAAAATTAATAATGAGAGTAAAGGATCACATATGGGAGGATTAAATTTTCCTTTACCTTCTTAGGTTCAATGCCTGGAGCCTGTGAATTAAACTGACAAAAGGCATTTTAACAGGAGAAAAAAAGTTTATGCATGCAAGGCATATACACTTGGGAGAACTCAGTGATGAGTAACTCAAAGGGATAGTTAAAATTAGTGGCTTATAATCTTCTTGATAAGCAAAGGGGAGGGGGAGAAGACATTTATGTAAGAACAATGACTTTTAAAAAAGATACATGAGTTTTCAGGTGAACAGGAGATAAAAAATTATGTGATAATGTTTATCTATGCAGGTATAAATGGTCCTTAAATTTCCTTCGGGGCCATAAAACACTTCTGGAGAAGGGATTTGGGGTAGGATTACTTGTGTTGTAGAAGTAGATCAAACCTGAAGAGGAATTTATGGCAGCCTTATTTCCTAGAAGTTACTGCTTGTAGTCAGATAAGCAAAGGTCTGAGAACGCTTTTTTTTTTTTTTCTACATATGGTATGTTAAATCTCAAATGTCTTTGGCTTGAAATAATCTTTCTACCAACTCTAGAGTTCTGAGTTGGTCCCCACACATATATAATTCCCATTAAATAAAAAAGGAATGCATAAGTCTATACCGATTTGAGTACATAAATTAATAAGGAAGAAAAGAAAGCTCTGCCCAACAGCAAAAGGCCAAGTGAGAAATGGAAAGAATGATAAAATGTAGAAGTTATTTTATGGCAACTGTCACTGTGCTAATTATTTCAGGCAAGAATCATCCATGGACGCTAAAATTAGTAGGTGAAAGGGTGAAAGTAGAAGGAAATTTCCATAGTTTCAAAGTATCTATTCATCAGATATTCATTAAGTACAAGGAAAACTACTAGAGAGTTACTGGCACCAACTCTCCTTGAAGTCAAAAATCCATGTATAAGTTTTGCCTCCTGAAAAACTTAGATACTAATAGCTTACTATTGACCAAAAACCTTACCCATAGCATAATCAGTCAACTAACATGTATTTTTTATGTTATAAAATACTGTATTCTTACAATAAAGTAAGCTTGAGAAAAGGCAACAATTGAACTCAACACAATAGCAACAGGAAGTGGCTATGAAATTATTACAGTTGTACAGTATGTACTACAGTTAATTTTATGCAGTTATGATTTATTACTGCAGCTTTACTTTTATTGACATTTCTCTCAACTGCAAATGCAGTTAAAGTTTACGTCGTGTATCAACATCACGTGCCTCTTGATATGATGTACTGAGAAGGGTGCAATGACATCTGCAGCACTGCTGCCCCAAAAGCATCACCTGAATCTATTCTTGAAGACATATAAGACAAACCAAAGTTGAGAGACATTTTACAAGATAACGGCCTTGTGTTCTTATATACTGTCATAAACAAACAAGCAAACAAACAAACAAAAACAGGCTGTTCTAAACTGAAAGAGACCAAAGAGATGGGACAAGCGAATGTATTTCATTACCTGGGAATGCAAAGGAAAGTATTGAGATAAATAGCAAAATCTGAATGAGGTCTATAGATGAAATAGTTCATTTAAGTGTTAATTTCCTTATTTTGCCAATGATAATATTGTTATGCAAAAGAATATCGTGATTTCAGGAAATACACAATGAAATATTTAAAACATCATGTCTTCAACTGACACACAAATACAAATACATCATGTAAAGAACGTCATGTCTTTATCATGTCTTCAACTGACACATAAATAGTTCGGGAAAAAAATGAAACATACACACACATGTATGTAGAGGGAGAAAGAGATAAAGCAAATGTAGTAAGTGGTTAACGTTTAGGTAATCTGGGTAAAGGGCATATAAGAATTCTTTGTCAATTATTGCAACTTTTCCATAAATACGAAATTATGTCAAAACAAAAAGAAGAGAGAGAACAAAAAACCAAACCAAAACCTTACAAAACAGATAAAATTTAGTTGTAATAGCAAATCTCTGGGCTCCAAATGACAACGCTTGTAAGCAACTCCTGTTCGGGTCTGTCTCCTCCAGAGGGGTGGGCCTGGTTACACGCTTCACTCTCTCTGTTCCCTTCTCCTCCCCGACTGGCTCCTGTGAAAGGTCCCTCTCCAAGGTTGGAAAGAGAGGGAGGAGGTTAGAGGAAAGGAGTTTAATCCATATGTGACTGACAGAGCTGTAATCTGGAGTTGGTGCCTTCTGGTAAGGCAGATTCTAAAGTGGCTTCTTTCTGTCAATGAGACATTGGATATTTTTGGAGCTCCTGTTCAGTACCCACTGCATTTCCTGGTGTGAGTAATGCCTCAGCTAGCTTTTTACTCCAGAGTACACCTCCAGAGATGGTCAGTTTTATGTCTCAACTTGGCTAGGTTATAGCACCCAGTAACTCAATCAAATACTAATCTTAGGTGTTGTGGTGAAGGAATTGTGTACATGCAAGCAACTTTTACAATTCGTTGACTTCATGTAAAGGAGATTGTCTTAGATAATCTAGGTGAACCTGATCCCATCAGTCACTTTAACAACTTGAAATTTTGACAATTGTAATCTGGTTAGGTAAATGGATGCCTTTTATTTTAGGAAAGACATACTGAAGTATTTAGGTGTATGAACAAAACTGAGGTTTCCGTGATGAAGAAGAAATTCCACTTGTGGACTTCAGGGACAGCTCCTGCATGTTTCAAGCCTGCACTTCCTGATAGCCTACCCTATAAATTTAGCACTTGACCATCTGGTGACCAAAATTATGTAAACCAATTATTTGCAATAAATCTTTATCTATGTATCATCTATATATCTGTCTGTCTGTCTTTCTAGCTAGCTAGCTACTTAGCTATCAGGTTGGAGCAAAAGTAACTGCAGTTTTTGCCGCAATTAAAGGTCATGGCAAAAACCTCAATTACTTTTGCACCAACGGAGTATCTATCTATTTAGGGCTAGGGCTATCTATCTAGGGCTAGGGCTTTTAACAGCTAGAGCTGTTAAAAGTGTATTCGATCCAAGGTATCTAATACACATAGTTTATAATGGTAAGTGAGAAATAAACTCCTTCCTTAAAAGATTAAATATTACTTCTTTTTCCAAAACCTAAATTGTT
>NW_012116099.1:1190358-1191971 GCF_000951035.1 Colobus angolensis palliatus | reverse complement strand
AGAAGGGTTGGGTCTGAGAAGTACCAAAAAAAAAAAAAGTACCCTTAGGAGTTAGAGATTAAACAGCTGCAGAACATGCCATTGATTCAGAAAGACTTCAACCTTTCAAGAAAAATGTAAATCTCAATACAGAAATAGTAATAGAAAGAGAACCAGATGCCGGGAGCTGTTAGTTGGGCATACTGAGTTGAAAGTAGCAGAACCTGGCAAAAGAATATTCACAAATAGTAACTATGAAAGACAAACTGTGTAGATTTGTTTGAATATTCTACATAAAAAGCTTTTGAAAAAATGACATTATGAGCTTCTACCACACTATGAAGATCTTTTCAAAGCACTTACCCTCCGTGGAATAAATGTGATATCCACTTTCTTAGTATAACCACTGGTAATCAATGAATTGAGATGAACCACATTATCCTTCTGTACTTTCTTTCCCTCTGATGTGGTTAGTACACCATAAATTGATGACAGTGGTTCCTGGAAACAAGGCCAAAAAAATTATAAATTGTAAAAATCTATATTGACTTTCTAATATTATTTGCTGTTTCACATCTTACTCTGAAGCCAGAAAAAAACCTAAAAATGCTACTGTGCAATTATAACTTGAGATAAAATAGTATATTATTATAACTTTGGGGATGGGGAGAGATAGTTTGCCTTGTTTAATTTTAATTAGAAGTATTGGTAGACGATCACATAAGTCTTCGAGATACCCATCCCTGATCTGTGGCCTACTAAAATGATAATGGAAGAATTTTAATTGACTGATCCTCCTTCACCTTTTGCCATCCTCCATGTTTATAACTCTGCTGTCTGTCTATAATCCCTTCATCCTATCTACTCCCTACCACCTACATTTCCCCAACCCTTTCCAGTTTGATGACAATAAAACTTTTCCTTCTTGACTTTCATCTCTTGTCCTGTGTCTCCAGTAAATCTTCTGCTTCCTTAAAAAAAGCTTCCAACCTAGAGACACACTTAGGGGTTTCCTGCTAATGGTAAAGTCTTGATGTCTCAGTAACTCATATGGGCAACAACTTCAACCTTCTGCTGCAGTTTAGACGTTCCAAATCACTCCCGATTACCAGAAATGCTGAAAACCTTCTACAATCATTTTGCGGGATATTCTAGCGACAATGGCTCCACATCCCAGAATTCAGTGGTATTCATTAAAATTCCTTGGTGGAGGTGGCAGGTGGGAGGAAGGGGATGTGGTGGGCAATGAAAGGGGATATGGTGGCAATGAAACCAAAATGAAGAAAAATCATGCTTTACTTCATTCCTCATAAGGGTTAGTCTCCTTCCCTAATTGGACCATCTCATCAAATCTATATAATTCAGGACCAAATATATACAAATCCAATACCAGTTTTGTTTTTCTTTTTGAACATTCCAATTGTATTTGGCTGAACCCATTTGGTTTTTGTATGGATTTTCTTTGCAGTGAGTACTTTTTAGGCTCTTCAGTGATAATAATTTTATTAGATATTTCTTTAAAAGTACTATATAATAACAGTATTGAAAGTATGCACTGCATATTATCTTGCCCATGTTGTACAACAGTATGTAAATAGTGCTTCTGCTTTCCCCAAAACAGATTTTTAAAGAGT
>NW_012116099.1:1186111-1189757 GCF_000951035.1 Colobus angolensis palliatus | reverse complement strand
AAAAAAAAAAAAGGAAAAAGGAAAAAAAAGAAACGGCAGAACTATATTTTTTTTTTCTAAGACGATAAATCCTACTAGGCATCAGCAATGCATTTTTTACTATTTCCTATAATGGTACCTTGACATTATGCATAATAAATACCAAATTTCCAAACATAATTAGGAAACAGAGTGCAGAATCACAGCAATATGAAGATAATAAAAGTATAGCATCTTCAAGTATTTTGAATCAAAATGAACAGTCTATCAGCTAACAGGATAATGTCATTGTATTTAAATGCAAAGATTATACTATGCTGTAATTGAAACAAGAAATATTTGTAATCACAAGAATAGCCATACTGAGTTGATTGCATTGGGATTGGCTCCTTTTTCCAAAAATAGCAGGCACACATCTTTAACATCATGTGCATCTTCACAAGCTCTAAGGAATATTGGCTTTCCTTCATAGGTAGAATTGTTGACATCTGCACCATGTTCAAGGGCGATCAGAGCACAGCGATAATGCCGCTTAGTTGGTAAAATGCAGTAAAACAAAACACCTGCAGAGAAATCAAATCCCCAGCGAGTATTTAATTAACATCTATACATATTTGACAGGAAGGAAAGTAAAATTATTAAAAATCATATTTAGCTAGTTAAAGGCATATCTGTCTCGGGTTCCTCTCTGAAACCAACTAAAACACCAAGACAGAAAACAAAAAACAAAAAATCTTAATTCCTGACATAGTTAGAAAACTGTCACAACCACATGTGATAGGACCTGGCTTATGGAAGAATTGGAGTGCTGACAGGTGAACCCTGTTGACCCTGAGTATTTGGCATCTTGCAGTACGTACCCTGAGTGTCCCTTCTTGGAATGTGCAGGGCTATAGCTATGTGTGCCAAAGGGCTACTGGTAAGCCCCCAGGTCCCCTCTAAAACTGCAGAATGGCAAAAGAGATGGCACTGGGTGATGAAATGTGTAGACTGGCCATGTTTGTAAGAAGCAGGCTGTTGGTATAGCAGTAAAGAGATGAAAAAATAGATGGCAAGTGGCTCTGCCATTTTAGCAAATCATTTTGTTCTATTGGAGAAAGGAAAATGCTAAATCCCTACACCCAGGACCTGTAACATACAGGCTTTCAATATAATCCATGTCAAAAGCATACTGCACATCAGGGTTACTGTTATACACCCCGAGCAGAGTGTTGCTAAGAAAGTCCTAGGTAAATAACAATCAAACTCCAAACTGACTTTGTAATGGGTTCATTCCAAAAAGGGACTTCAAAGAATAATCAAAAAAGAAACCACTATGCAACCTATTAAAAAAAAAATACTGCAAGGAAAAAAGAACCTGATAATGAAAGCCAAGCAAAAAGGGTACATACTAGAAAAGATATATCAGGAAAAATTATTGGCTAATTCATTTCCATGATAGCAAAGAAACTAAATAGAACTTGTTCTAAAATAAAAGTGCAAAGAGAGACTTGAATCGTAAGATTAAAAGGGTACATTGGGTCTCAGGAAAAGTTGATTAAGAACAGTCAACAAGGTATGCCTAGGTAAAGCTAGGCAAAGAAAGTGTCTCGTGAGAATCCAGGCAAAAATTCAACTAATCTATAAAGGGGAAAAGTCCAGCTGCCCTCAAAAACTTATCACAACAACATTCAATGCTACAGTATAATTAAAGGATCTCTACACTATAACTTGGGATAAAAACCAGGGACCTTTTATACCCAATCAAGACTTTGTTCATATAAAAGCAACACACATGTATAGTCTTAAGGATATAAGTAGTCAGGGATATAAGCCCAAAGAAGTGACTTAAACTACTTGATGGCAAAAGTGAGTTTTCCAACAGATCAATAGAGAATATGTGACTAAAAGAACAGTTATAAATACTGAACCTCTTTAGCCGCAGAACCAAAGCTAAGTCACCTTAGTAATTTTAGATAGAGAAAAATATACTGCAATTCATAATAATGTAAAAATAATATAATTTATCAAAAATTTGGAGGGAAGGGAAGGGAAGGAGAAATAGTATAACTATTTGATTTTTCTCATCTTTTAGGGCTAAGACTGAGATATTATTTAAAGCAAGTAAGGAGATAAAGTAAAAGGTACTTATTATTTAAAAGGGAATCATTGAAAGAACTAAGTAATTATAATTGACTATAAAATTGAGTGGTAGAAGGGAAGTAGCAGAAGTAAGAGGAAGGGTTATTGTATTAATCTTACCTAATTTGTACTATTGTACTAATCTTACTAATCAGAGTAAAGAATCAATGAATACTGTTTAAGATGCTAACTCAATAAACAGGTTTAAGGGCATATGAAGTTAACCATTAAAATAACTAAAAACAACCCATCAATTTTAGAAAATACACTTATAAGCATACAAAGAAAAACACGCATATACAGCAAAGTAAAACAAATATATGGACCATATGTGACAATACTTTCACATATTTTTATCTATTAGATACATTTTGCCTTCACAATATAAAATAAATGATATTTCTGAAGCCAAACCTATGGGAAATCTAGATGACTATAAATTGGATAAATTCCACCATTAAAATAAAAAATAAAATGTATATGAAAATCAAAAGCTAAATATATTTTATATAAACTGATGTACCTAAAATAGGGTTACTCAGAACAGTTAAAAAAAAGAAAAAAGATGGTCAAGGATATTACTGAAAAGAGAAAGTCAAAGACAGAGCAAGACACAGAAGGTAAGAACAGACCAAAACAACAACAGCAACAACAAAACAACCTAAGCATAGTACCCGAGGCGGCTGAATTCATTACAAGAGGCCCAGAGCCACTTATGAAATGAACATTTCATAATAATGGCATGTACAACACACAGTTAAACTGTATCTGGGCTGACTCTTTAAGCCACAAAGAACATGAATCAGCATTCCTAAACTGAAGGGAAAACAAGTTTGAAAAGTATTGTACCTTATCATAGAACTGGCAGACTGCATTGAGGACTGAGTACACATTCCTATAAATGAGAAAACCGATAGAATGGGAATGGGTGCTTTAAGGAACTATTATAGCTTAGCTTTTAAGGAGAATAATTCCGCGCTGTAATTAATTCCCTAAGACTACATACAAGAAAGAATGTATTGGCATAGAGCTTTATCTTCTCCATATTCTGTAAAATTGTTCAAAGAGAAAGTGCAGCTTAGGCCTAGGGCATGTCTCACATCCTAAAGATGCGCTTAGCCATTGAAATGTTTAGTTATCCTTTAGAAATGATGTACAGTGAGTCAAACATAAGTCACCAGAAAATAGGATGTCAATGACAGAGAGGGTACTGTAGAATAAGCAAAGCAGTTTGGCCACTGGCAGCCAAACTGAGGGATGTGCAAGGTGAGTGAGGCTTGTTGATGTGGGGAAGAGACAATATACTCTGGACACTGGGCAGTACCTTGGGTCATGCAGAGTGAGGGCTGCAGGCAGCCATCCTAACAAGCTTATGTGTGAAACAAGATTTTACATTTGTTTCCTTTTCTAGTTTGTTCTGCTCATGAGATTTGTTTCCCTTAGCCATATGCCTGTTGCATTTGCTGCAAATATTTACTCGACCTAGTTTCCAATTTTACCTTGATTTTTTAAAAAAAATTTACACTTGGCTGGGCGTGGTGGCTCA
>NW_012116099.1:1173616-1186061 GCF_000951035.1 Colobus angolensis palliatus | reverse complement strand
ATTTGGTTTTTGTATGGATTTTCTTTGCAGTGAGTACTTTTTAGGCTCTTCAGTGATAATAATTTTATTAGATATTTCTTTAAAAGTACTATATAATAACAAAATGAAGAAAAATCATGCTTTACTTCATTCCTCATAAGGGTTAGTCTCCTTCCCTAATTGGACCATCTCATCAAATCTGTATAATTCAGGACCAAATATATACAAATCCAATACCAGTTTTGTTTTTCTTTTTGAACATTCCAATTGTATTTGGCTGAACCCATTTGGTTTTGGTATGGATTTTCTTTGCAGTGAGTACTTTTTAGGCTCTTCAGTGATAATAATTTTATTAGATATTTCTTTAAAAGTACTATATAATAACGGTATTGAAAGTATGCACTGCATATTATCTTGCCCATGTTGTACAACAGTATGTAAATAGTGCTTCTGCTTTCCCCAAAACAGATTTTTAAAGAGTTCCAGTTACTAATGGGTAGTCAACCTTTTTTCTTACCTCTTGTTTCTTAATTTCAGGGCCTTCAGTCTTCAGTATAGGAGGTGCCTTGCCTTTTAGTTTTTGATTTTCTGCTGGTTTTGGCAAGTTATCTAGCTTTTCTTTAATCATACCAATTATTCTATAATCAGCATATGCCTTTGCAACGTCCATGGCAGTATGCCCTGTTGAAACATAAACATAAATTCAGAGTGACTATAAACATATTAATGATTAACCATGTAGAAAAATATCTCAGCACATCAGCTCTAAGCCTACCCTAATAAGGGTGATTCCTAAAGCAAGTTGTATATATACAGAAGTTCACAGAGCTAGATCAGATATTCTCTATGGTGGTCCCAGCTTTAAAATGCCATGATTTATAGTGCCATCTAAATACATAAAATTATTTTTTCCTTAGTTTCTTTTTTACTATATTTCTTAAAGAGTGATAGGAAATATTATATTACATTTTCAATATCAAATTGATTGCTTTCTCCCCTCAAATTTCCTTCTATGTGACAGATAATTTTACATTATCTTCCCCTTTCCTTGATGTAAGGAGGGAAATTCCAAAAGTTCTGGGGGCCACAGGTGCTCCAGGCAGATGGCTGGGCAATATGTTACCTACAATATCATCAGGCAGGACAGGTGCAGTAGTACCTGTGACTCAGAGGCAGCCTGAACCAACCAGAGGTACAATGCTCACTCAGTCAAAGGAAGCAGTGGCTTCCAATGTAGGAAAATGATACTTCCAAACAAGGAGCTCAAATATATTCAAATGATTTTTAAATTTTTCCTGTATGGTATTTATGATACAAGGTAGGTTGTGTGTTTACTTCCTAGAGTCAGGGAAGCCTCAATTCAGGAAGTACTTTGTCCAGCTTTAAGAGAAATCCAAAGTCTATAGAGTATGCAATTGTTAGTAATTAACAGCTATAACAGTGTAATAACTCAGTGTGTCATCTGCAAACTGGTGCAAGTCCACAAACTAATAGTTACTGATCCATAATGAAGTAACTACAGAAACTAAGTGTTTACAAATGTTTACAGCAACTTAATATAATTTTCTGTCATTAAAATTTAAATATTAAAAACAAAGGTTTGGCCTTCCATTGTTTTCGTTTTATTTTTCTGATAAATCATTTTTATTATGTTTTACAAAAGTATTTCAGTCCATGAAAGATTGCAAACATAAAGAATTGTCCCTGCAACACCAATGAGTGGAGAAGCACTTGGTATAAGACAAACTTCCATAACATTTAACTCAGGCTTGTGTTTGCACCAGGAACACAGTGGACAATGCAAGCCTACGAGAGTAGAATCAGAAGGGGCTTAGGATCTAACATAAATTCTCCTTTTCTAACCCTAATCATCAATAAAATGAACACATACCTTTTCTATTTTCCAGCTGGAATTTAGCACCAATATCAAGTAGGTATTTTACAGTATCCAGTCTGCAGCTTTCAATGGCTCTATTTAAAGGAGTTGAGTTGTTGATTGAAACTGCGTCTATGAAAGCTCCAGATTCAACAAGAAGCTCAACAATGTCTTGTTGGCCTGCATGGCATGCAAAATGAAGTGGAGTCCACAGAAAATTATCTGTTGCATTAACGTTAGCTCTGTAAAATAAGATAGATGAACAAGCTAAAAATACTGGTTTTCCAATGACTGGACACTAAAAATGCAAAGTAAAATTTCATAGAGTTCTATCAAGTTGCTAAATTGTAAACTCTGTGCCATAATTTTTCTTCAAACCTCTTTGTTCTGCATTATTTGACAGTCTTAACTTTCTTTGTGTATATCTACATTAAAAGGCACTTTTGATTCTAGGGATTACGATTTTGCAAAGGTTAAAATCAAGGAGAATTATAAAACTAGATCCAATGAAGATAAAAGCTGACAGGACATATAAAAGTTACATTATTTCATTTTGTGACTACTTTCTCCACATGTAATACATTTTTAAATGAAATTTCATTATTAAAATTCTAAATATTACCATGTATTATTTAAAATTTTAGTCCTTTTTAGAAATTCACTGTCCAGAAGTTCATATTCTCATTAGTTGCTCTCTTGGTAATATACAAATTTGAATCTTTCTTTAACATTAAAGTACTAATAAGATTAGTACTTTATTTCTCAAGTATGAAATTACTGTGTTAACAAGAGCTTTACATATTTTAACTCATTTAATCTTCAACTAATCTTGTGGCATGAGTCCCACTACAGTCTCATTATGTACATGATAGAACTGAGGCACAAAAATATTAAGAAACTCACCCAGGTTACACAATTATGGTAGAAGAAGGAATTAAACCTAAGTGATTGTTGTAGTCTAAAAAGTTAAGTATTATAAAAATGTCATGATTTGATATTTTAAAGATATTTACATGACCAAGGAAAAGGCTGCCCCACACTGGAGGAGGGCAGCAGGTTTGGGGACCAAAACATGTTGTTATAGCCACCATTCCACTTGTTTGATGTTGTTGAGATCCTCAAATAGAGGCAGATTAAAAAGTGACTCTACACCATCTAGGTGAGACTGTGAGACAGGACTGAGCTGTGCTGCCACTGACAAAAGGCCAGTAACAATTAGAAGACTCTGTTTACCCCGAGTAAACACTTACTGGCCTTCACTTCGTGCATAATTGCTATTGGCAAAACATCTTTGTGCACACACAATCCTATGCTCCCATTATCCTGGTTTCCCATATAAAATCTACAGGCTTAATTAATCTATTACAGGCTTTAATAAAGGGGCTAGGAATCTAACATAACATAAATCTAACATAAATTCTCCTTTTCTAACCGTAGCTGTCAATAATATGAACACATACCTTTTATAGGGCATTTTATAGACTTTAATAAAGCATATAATAAATCAGCATTTTTAATAAAGCATTCCTTAATAACATTCTTTAATGAAGTCTATAATAATTTATTAAGTGTTAATAAAAGGTTTTTATACATTAAAGCCTTAACTTATTATAGACTTTAATAAAGTAGCATTTTTCTATATTACAAAATTCTGTCATCCCTTCGCTTCCTTGAAATGTGAAGACTCATGAAAATTTAAGCCACACGCGACTGAGACACATACCCTTTTTCAAGAAGAAACTTGACCACATCTATGTTTCCACTTGCACACGCCGTCATTAGTGGAGTTTTGTAATAATTATCCTTCATATCCACGGGTATTCCTGATTCAAAGGCCTTTTTCAGAGAAGCCAGATCCCCTGCTTTGGTGATAGTATTAATGTTTGAAAATACCTTCTCTGAATCATCAATGTACCAAGCAGAGTCATCCTGAATGGGATGTTCTGGGGGATGATCTCTGTTAAACCGGCTGCTATCAGTGACATTCCTGTAGGTCTCAATCATGTAATACGGTGGCCCACCATCCTGCCGGCGTGGAAACGCGTACTCAGGAATGACGCAAATTGGAAGGGGTAAGACAAATTTCCCTCTCTTTCCTTTTTTGCCCATCCCTTTTTTCTTTTTCTTAGGTCCGTAAGATCCTAATACAAAAGACTTGTTTAAATATCTGGTTCCTTTAAAGAATTCATTAATATTGACCCCTCCTCCCCGAGTTTTCTCATGAAGTTGAGCGATGGCAGTCAGCTGTTCTGAGCTCGCATAATCTTGCCTTTCCTCCAACACCATCACGAAGTCATTCTTGCTGATGCTCCCATCACCCCTGTCTAAAACTGAAAGGGCTTCCCGGAGGAAAGCCTCGCGTTCTACGGACCAATCGTGCAGTCTAAGGGCCCACAGTGGATTTGGATTTTTGGCTCCCGGCCTGGCTAGTTTATTAGCGATTCTTTCTGCTCGTCGTATTTCTTTGCTTGCTGCTTTGAAGCCGCCTTCCTTAGCCACAGCCCTGGGCGTTTTATGATCTAAATTCTTCCATTTCAGGTCACATCCTAAAACATAAAGCATCATAATTATGAATGGTGCCAAGGCATTTGCATGGCTAATAAGTGACATTCATCCAACTGCTTTCTTAATTTCTCATGATTAGTAAAAAAGAAAAATGTGTCCCCAAATTATATGTATATAGATGTGCATATTTTGCTGTTATAATTACAAAATTGAGCTGTGATTTTTTTTTTTTTCTGTGAGCATCACTTTGGTGAATTCTGAAGAAGATAAATTTACAATTTACAGTAGGATTAGAACATTGATCCCTAGAGATATTTGAAACACATACCATATTGGTACACTTGCTCAGGGGACTTCAGGCCAACAGGAAAAGAGCAAGGACACATTTGAATTTGGAAAGAAGCTGGATTCAAACAGCTTACCTAGGACCTTATGAACTCAGATCTGAACCTGAAAAGAAGCAGAATACCTGCTTCCTTTTGAATGATTTAAACTGTAAATCTGTGTATAATCTTAAAGTATATTTTTTTCCATATTCTTCATTACATAATGTCATTTATAGTAATCTGCTGTTTTGTGGTATGGCCATGTGAACAACCTTCACGGAGAAAAAAGTAATTTGTAATTAAGTCTGAGGAGTTCAGCATTATATTTATGTGCAAGTTAGATATTAAAATTCATTTTCCTTTTTGGTCCTTATTTAACAAAATGATGAGACCAACATTAATTGTAAATATTCACCAAAGAAAGAAACTTTTTTGAACATGTTAGGAAATCCATTTAGTGCTACCAAAAGGGCTGTGTTGTCTACATTAAGTGTCTGTATAAGTAAGACTTTGAAGAAGCAGTCAGACAAAGCTTTTCAAGATTAATACTTTCCTTAGTATTGTCAAAAATTAAAATTTTATATGATGAGTAAAAAAACAGAAAGAATGAATAAGACCTACTATTTGATAGCACGACAGGGTGACTATAATCAATAATAATTGTACGTTTTTAAATAGCTAAAAGAGTGTAATTGGATTATTTGTAACACAAAGAATAAATGCTTGAGGGGATGGTTACCCCATTCTAGAGGATGTGATTTTTAAGTATTGTATGCCTATATCAAAACATTTAACATACTCCACAAATATATACACTTCTATCAAAAAAATGAAATTAAAAAAAGAAAAATAAATCTATTTTACTACACATACAAATAAACCTATTTTAATACACACACACACACACACACACACACACACACACACACACTTTTTATACTAAAACTGATAATTTCACCAGTAGTAGAAAAACTAAAAAAGGCTATTGGGATAATAAAGGTTCCACAATTTCTATATTGGATAGTTATAAGAACAGTGACTCTATAGTGTAATTCCATAGCATAGTAATTCCATAGTGCAATTCCATACTAATTCTGATATGCTGCTTTTATTCAGCTATTTATTTTGCTTACTCAGGGTGTCAGGGGGTTTTTGATCCCACCTCTCAAGCCACTTCTGTGTTCATCCAGCACTAAGGACCAAAGGATTTTCATCCTGCTTTAGCTTACCCTCTGCAGCTTCCAGCTTAATCCTAGTTAGAAACTTCCATGTGTATAAAAGACTCCAGCATCCCGCTTAAAAGAGCTAAAGGCAGTTTTCCTGTCCTTTTGACTTGGAGCTTTCTGTCTCCTCCTTTATGATTAGTAAATAAAGATCTGTTCATTCCCTGTGAGATTTATGCTCCTCTGTGGTAAAGATGTTCAACTTCCAGCTGGCTGGTGCTGCAGAATCAGGGAGTTGAGGGCCCAGGAAGAGGAGGAGGAGGACTCCCTGAGCTCCTTTCCTCTGCCCTTGGATGCCAGGGCTCTCACATGCTTACAGGGAATTGTCAATTGCCCCAGCAGGGGGACGAGGGGGCGAAAGAGGACCATCATGAGGAAATGTGAGAAATGTATCCAGCCAGCACAAATGCTTTACAATTAAGTACAGAAGACACTAAACCCAGGGAGCTTATTCAGAAACAAGCATTTGATCGCTAAGGGTTTCTTGCTGCTCTGATTGCCTGAGATGTAAGATTCTAAAGGTGGAAATGTTAACTGACAACACTTCTGCTGCGAAACTGGGTCACCCACATAGGATCTGGTGACGTGTTTATATTTCCGAACACGCACAGAACTCAGAACATTTTCAAATATTTGCTTTAAAATAGCCTTATGATTGATTCTTCTAGGAAAATGGATCTTTTCTGCATCACTGAATTAGGCCTTTTTGCATAACCCAGGCTCTGGTCCTTGGTTTCTCAATGTGCTTGCTGTGACTTTATTCCAGGAATACATAAATGATAGAGTATGTGTGATATTTGTCCCAATAAGAAATAAGTCAACATATTAAAGTTAAAGAAATTTGTCTCAACCTGAGTGGATCTTTAGTTTTTAGAAATACATAATGCTGGCTGGGCACGGTGACTCAAGCCTGTAATCCCAGCACTTTGGGAGGCCGAGACGGGCGGATCACGAGGTCAGGAGATCGAGACCATCCTGGCTAACACAGTGAAACCCCGTCTCTACTAAAAATACAAAAAAATTAGCTGGGCGTGGGGACAGGCGCCTGTAGTCCCAGCTACTCAGGAGGCTGAGGCAGGAGAATGGTGGGAACCTGGGAGGCGGAGCTTGCAGTGAGCCAAGATTGTGCCACTGTGCTCCAGCCTGGGAGACAGAGCAAGACTCCATCTCAAAATAAATAAATAAATAAATAACACTTTTATATTGTTATGCTATAGAATTTTTTTCTTTGTGATTTATATCTCTGTTTCAAACTCAGTAAGTTAAACTTTTCTCTATTATAGTGTTTCCCAAAGGTTAGTCCACAAACCTCCAGGCACATAAGATGTCATTAAAATATATATATATTTTGTGGTCAAATATGGAAAATGTCACCATTTTTCAGCCAACAATGCGAAAGACACATGTCTAAAATGTGTCTCTAATGAATGCGACCGTGAAACCAATTTTGCCCGTAGTACTTCTCAACATCCTGGCAACTCAGTGGTCCACGGAACACCCTCTGTAGAATGGCATTCTATAGAACTTTGAGAGGATACTGTTTTTTCAGGATTTACCATTTCAAAACACATTTGGCCCCTGAATGCATCTGAAGTTTGTTACATGGTACAATTAAATATGTAATTATCCCTTTTCTTTGTCCTCTTTTCTTCTAAGCAAGTAATCATATCAAACACCAAGTCTGGAGAGAGCTAGAAAAGTAGATTTTGCTCTTGTCAGTAAATATTCACATTATAAAATGAGATTCATTTCTGCATTGCAGGGCTGATGTTAATGACTTTGTATTTGCAGCAACTCAGAACAACTGCTTAAACCTACCAGTTTACATTAAGCTTATCGGTAATTATCTCAGTTATTTTTATGAGGCTGTGTCAATTCTTGCCTGAACCTTAAGTTATTTGGGCCAGAAGTTCTCAGACCATTGTCTTGAGATGATGGGATTAAAGGTGTGGAAGTGCAGCTCTTTCACCTGAATAGTTGTCTAAAGTTTGAAGTTTTATTTCCAAATAAATTTTTAAAAGATCCTAGAAAGTTAGAGTTTATGCCAGAATTGATTTTAGTCCTTTCAAGTTTCCAAGTGCAAGTCCTTCCTACATCAGACTTGCTATGGAGGGGGACAAAATCCTTTTGGAGTCCTAGGTGTAGTACTGCCCAAAATTCTAAAATGTAAAAAAACAAGAAGAAATGCTCTATGAGGAGACAGTAGGTTTAGGTATGGGGTGAGAATTTAGCCTTTCCCTTAAAACCATAAGTAATTCACTTCTAAAGTTGGAAAACAAAAAGAGTCCATGTTACTGCTTGCTGGCTACAAAGTGAGTTGCAGTCTGCTGGGGAGGATGTTGGGATTTTTACCTTTTCCTTCATTATCAACTATAGTCATATCAGCCTTTGCCTTTGCTAATATTTCCATTGACAATTCATGGCCCAGTTCTGCAGCCCTCATTGTAGGAGTACAACCCATTCGGTCTTGCACATCAGGGTGAGCACCAAGGTCAAGGAGAAAGCTGACCATATCAATATCATTGGAAACTGAGGCTAAGTGCAAAGCACTAAGTCCATTAATGGGGTCTGTATAATTGATTAGTTCAGGGTATCCAAGCTTGGTCAGCTTCTCTATCTGCTTCTTGTCTTTGTTCCGCACACACTGAAGAACTTTGTAGATCTGTAAGTTCTCAAGTCTCTTATCTGCTAAAGCCATGCTTGACCAGCTCCTTGAAAATGCTTTCTGGACCAAAGGTAAAACTGAAGTAACAAAAAAGAAAAATAACTCAAAGTTAATTTTATCATCTTCATTTTGATTAAATAACAATATTTTGGACCTTCCTTAAGAACAGAGGTTGTTTTTTATGAAATGTTCAGAAAGTAGGATTTACACATAAATACCAAAAATATTCAGTGGGCATAAAGTTAAAACAGTTCAAAACAAATCTTCCATCGTAATTAAAAATAGTTTTCCAGGTGGTTTTCTTATTATCCATTTAACCTTCCCTCCTCACCACACTTTCCCATTTTAACATGAAGAAGCTGAGGTTAACTAAATTGCCATGGTAAGGGTTCGAGTTCCCACCATCTAGCTACATGGTTTCATACCAGCACAATATAGAGATCATACAGGTTTTAATAGTTTTCAGGTGTTATAAAAACATACTTTTGAGGTGTTCATTACACACAGAAATCTACTGGGCTCTGTAACATATCAAAGATGTGATGAGTGATTCCTACGTCATCTTAAGTGGAAAAGATGTAGTTAAATGGCCGCAAGGCAACTGCAAATCTTCATAAACAATCCCCCTGTTAAATTGTGGTGGGCATTCTAGTATGTAATTTTACCTCCCTGCATGGAAAAATAATCTTTTGGATTGAGTAGCAGGCCATGCTAGGTATGCCCAGTTGTTTTTCTTTCTCCATTTCTTAGGAAAAAAGAATCCCATTATCACATAGGGAATCCTATCCGGGTTGTTCGGATGCGGCTGTCCCTTCTGTCCCCTGCCAGAGGAAAGGGTCTGTGGCCTAGGCTTGGCCCATTTGAGGGAACCGTCCCTTTCTGGGTACACTGAAGCCCAAACATTTGTGCATAAAAGACATCAACCAATCAGTAGCCCATCATCCAGAACTATGAGGGAAGACTACTCTACTGAAGTTGTTAAGCAGTATGGTGTGGGGCTGGGGTTGCAGGTAGCTCTCTTAGGTGCCACAGAGAGAGTCCATGCTTGGAAGATGGAAAGAGACTGAGACTGATGGCATGAGTTGCAACATGGATTCCATGGTGCCAGAAGCCATCTACCACTTTATGTGTAAATATATCATCTACCCCCACCACCTTATTTTGGCATAAGCTAGTTAGCTGGGTTTCCAAAATTTGCAATGAAAAGATTCCAGCTTACTACAAAAGCTGAAACTATGCGCCATTTTTCTCCATCACAAGCCTGCTCCCTCACCTACATTCTCTATGGCAGTCAGCTCTCTCTCCTTTAAATGGGTCTCTCTAGGCACCACAACATCCCCATTGCCTGCTTCCATCCAACACCACTGCCCACTTCTTCTCAGTCTCCTTTGCTGACTCCTGTTTCAAGAAGGCTATGTTAGGTGCCCAGGGCTAGGTCCTCAAGACTCTTTCCTGACCTCACACACTTCCCTGGTGTCTCGCCCTATCCCATGACCCTCAACCCTCAGCCCAACTCTCGCACTGTCACCCAGGCTGGAGTGTAGTGGCGTGATCTCAGCTCATTGCAACCTCTGCCTCCTGAGTTCAAGCAATTCTCCTGCCTCAGCCTCCCGAGTAGCTGGGATTACAAGCGTGCAACACCCCTGCCCAGCTAATTTTTGTATTTTTAGTAGAGACGGGCTTTCACCTTGTTGGCCAGGCTGGTCTTGAACTCCTGACCTCAAGTGATCCACCTGCCTCAACCTCCCAAAGTGCTGGGATTACAGGCGTGAGCGACCATATCCTGCCCTCAACCGTAAGTATTTTAATAATTAGCTGGTTCAGGAACAATCCCCTTTAGGTTTTTAACAACCTAAAATTTTTGGAGAAATGGGTTCTCATCACTTTTAATACCAGATTCATGATTTAACAGAGAAATAATTTTCAATTTTCTTTCTACATATGAGTGAGGTTTTGCTATAGAAAAAAATAAGCCACTGACAAGTGATAGGCCCAAATTCTCTGCTTATCTATGACATGGGTAAATCAAAAATATTTTAAGCACAAAATTGCTAGACAATTTTACCTCGCTGAGCTATATATTTACAGCAATCTGCAAAACCACCCATGGCAGCGTAATGAAGTGGTGTGTTCCCACTTAAAGAAATCAGCCCCACGTCTCCATTGTAGGCAAAAAGAAGCTTCAATATCTGTAAAATAAATAGTGGATATTGTGGAGGAATAGGAATGTACACCTACTAACTAAAGACTGACAGCTGGACCGGCGCTATCCAGTACATTATCAATTAGCCACGTATGATTTTGAAAATCCAAATTGAAATGAACTACACTGAATATATTTAAGTTTCATTTGTCTGTTTCACTAGCCACACTTCGAGTACTCAAAAGCCACGCGACCATTGTGTTGTACTGTGTTGTATAGCACAAAAATAGAATATGTCCATCACCACCAGAAGTTCTATTAAATGGCATTGATCTAGAGCATAGAAAACTCTATACTTAGAGGGGGCACTACCATTTTTGCTAGTGTAGGTAATTTAAGAAAGTATCCGAGCATGGAAAACAGCATCCAGGAGGAAAATTCTTTACCAAATATGGTTCCTATCTTTGTGTATACTTTTATGGCAGGGAAAATAGTGATATAAATGAAGATAACTGTGTTAAAACTCAAAGAAAATTGAGTAAAGAAATTTCAGATGGAATTCAGAATTTTAAAAAATAGTGTTAATTTTTATTTTGTTTCTGCAATGTTACTGTATCAGTGAGATATTCTTTGCTGTATGTTTAGGTAATCAGAATACTTGAGTTTAAAATTCAGGTATATCATTATCTAATACACACAAACACCACGGAGATAAGAATATGAGGGCATTGTTCTCCTATAATTAGATCATCATATTTTGAAGATTCTAGTATGTAATGAAGGCATAAAATACAGCAGTTCCAGGTGGCAGAAGTTTTAAATTGTTATCACCGAGTGTACAGAAAAATATTATTAATAATATTAAATAAGTAAACTAGCAAACACATAAAACTAAATAAAGAGATAAAGGCCTTTAAAAACATAATTTTAGAATTATTTGGGGGAAATCAAGATGAAAACAACATAGGTAACTCAGAAAAATGTCTGCCTTAGTGTAATCTATATGACATATAAAAAATTTGAGAAAAAGGACAGAAAAGTTTTAGCAACAAATTTTAAAGCAAAGAATAGATTATTACATCGAAAAAGCCTCCTTTAGCAGCAAAATGAGCAGCATGATGCCTGTCGTTGTCAAATGTATTCACTTCACCTCCTCTTTCCAGTATGCCTCGAACTAATTCCACTACCCCTTCTCTTGACGCTTCCATTAAAGCTGTGCGGCCTGTGGACTGGATATGAAACGGATGAGATGCTGTTTATGTCCATCACATTAAATAGCAGAATCAGTACAAATACAGCCTGAATCCATTTGACCTTAGCCTTACACTTACAAGTTTAGTTCTCTACATTTTTGTTAGTTTCATGTAACAAAGAGGAAAAATCAAGCAAGTACAATGGGTCAGTACCCAAAATGTAGAATTCTAAAATCAAAGTCAAGACCACACTGCATGCCCCTGTGAGAATATCATGCTAAAAATGTATTTCTTGCAAATAAAGCAGAATAAAAAGGGAGAAAAAGAGATAAAGTATCAATACCTAATATAAAATTAGGTCATAGGTGTTTTCTAATGAGAAGAAAATCAATGTTTAGTGTCAAGAAAGGGCAATTACAAGAAAACTCGAAATTAGCCAAATAAGGAGAGTGAACAAAATTGATACAAGAAACAACAGAACTAGGCTGGGCGTGCCTGTAATCCCAGCGTTTTGGAATGCAGAGGCAGGCAGATC
>NW_012116099.1:1172666-1173566 GCF_000951035.1 Colobus angolensis palliatus | reverse complement strand
TTAAATCTGAAATGTCAGAATAAACTGCTAATAGAGAGAGATCACTCAAACAATTAAGACAGTTTGAGAGAATCAAAATTGCATTTGATATATTTTTTCCTCATTTGCTAAAAGGGTTTATCATACTGGGGACATAGGGAAAGTATACATTTATACAAGTAAAAATGGATAGTTATTACGCTATTATAGTTATGTGGGCATGCTAGTTTTATTTATAATTTTAGTGACTTCTAAAATTTTGTGTCTATGTGGAAGACAGAAAAATAAAACACTTTCTTTGCTATATTAGAGTTGTTGGACTTTAAGTTTTTGCCTATTTCTCATAAACTAGAAAAAATATATACAGTTCTGCAAAATGTAGTTCTATCTCTAACAGAGTTAAAAAGCTTTTAATATGCATTTAATTAGCATGTAATTAACAAAAAAATTCATATCCTTAAATATAATATTTTCATTTTAAGAAACTCATTAAGCTATATATGATATAGTTCATATTTCTAAGTTAGTATTTAAAAGCTACAGGAAAATCTAAAATTAAAAATTCTGCTTACATTTCAAATTTTCCACGAAAATTTTTATTTCATGTTTTTCCCCAAATTATTTTCCCCATAACTACAAATTATCCAGAAAAGTTATCTTTGCATTTGACACATGGAACATTTTTTAAAATAAACTAATTAAAAATTCAAATGAAAGCAAATGGTTTTCAGTGTGTGTCCTTTTTTAGACTGATGTTGGCATTTTCAAAATAAGGAATTTAATCAACTGTACGTTTTTTGTTGTTTGTTTTTTGAGACACAGGCTGGAGTGCAGTGGCACGATCTTGGTTCACTACAACCTTTGCCTCCCAGGTTCAAGTGATTCTTGTGCCTCAGACTCCCAAGTAACTGGGATTACAGG
>NW_012116099.1:1159212-1160919 GCF_000951035.1 Colobus angolensis palliatus | reverse complement strand
CATTTTTGTATTTTTAGTAGGGACACGGTTTCACCATGTTGGCCAGGCTGGTCTCGAACTCCTGGCCTCAGGTGATCCACCCGCCTCAGCCTCCCAAAGTGTTGGGACTACAGGTGTGAGCCGCCAGGCCAGGCCTCCTTTGCCATTTAATCTGTTTATAACATGTGGTGGACTAGGGAACCAACTGAGGCTGCCTCACAGTCATCCACTTGGACTTTGCTGCACGGCTTGGAGACATTCACCTGAGCTGCTATTTATGGCTTGTTGTATTATTATCAGTCATATTCCGATTAGGTGCAGTGTCATCATACTGCATATGTATATGTGTCATCTACGGAATAGGGTGAGATGCTCCTACACAGGTAATGATTGGACTGAATCAATGCCACTTGATTTGTGAAAATAGGGACTTCCAATCAGGGACTTCAATGTTGCCGCTGTTAGCATTCATCCCCAGTGGAGAATTAATTAGCAGCTACAATGATGAATTCAATAAGTTCCATGGGTCAGTTTCCTGTGGACTGCCTCCCTCCTACCTAAAGCCCCGAAGTGCTAGGGGAGAGGGCAGCACCCTGTGTAATGTACTTTACAATCAACTGCTAAGACTGACCAGGAGCTCACCCCACTGGAGGAAATCACACAAGTGTAGCCCTCGGGTCCTACGTTATAAATTGAGCAGCATATAGGATCCTCCACATATAAGCACGCCTGCACTTTTCCCCAGCACGACCCTGGGCCACCTTAGACACATCTAACCATCTACCAAGGTAGTGGAATAGAGCAGAATGTCTTGACTTGAGGTCCATGTTCGGGGTCTGAATACTCGGAAATTACCCGAAAATCTGTGGGAATGTGCGTGTGTTCAGGTCATCTAACTCTCAAAGGGGGCTATGCGACAAGGGAGGATCATTAGAAAGACGAATGGATGAAGACGAGCTTGGTACCGTGGAGAGTGTGTAGGGTTTGAGGTGGGGAAATCTGTTGTGATCCTCCCTTCCCTGTATCATTTACACAAACTAGTAGGATAAATATGGACAGGCTGCCTACCTAGTTTGTACCTCAGTTTCTGAATCTGTGAACTGGGAATAGCAATGGTGCCCACTTTATGGGGCTGTGTGAAAAGGAAATGAGATATAATCTTTGTAAAATATTTAGCATAGTCCTTCAATATAGGTTCCTTATGAATACATGAAACTTTTGTGGGTTTCAGCTCACCCACAGTGTAAGCGATAGTTTACATGTTGGGGGTTCTCTACTGTGCTTTCCACTTTTCAGTTTCCAGAAAAATCTGGAGAAGAGAGGAGTGGAGCGGGTAGAGATGTAATGTCAAAGCAAAGGCCAGGTGTCATGCTCACCTCTTAGTCGTCCGGGCGATCAGAAGCCAGGGATCTCTGGGCACCTATGCGCCTGGGGAGCCTCCTGCTCTCTTCCTCTGACGGTCAGCGCTGGCCCAGCCGCGATCTTGGGCTCCCGGAGCCCGGCGGAGGCGCCCAGGAGTGAATTGTGTCCCTTTGGTTAAGGCTGGCGAGCTGGCGCGCGGGACAGCAGGACTGGGTGTGTGTGTCCATGGGCCCCGGGTTCCCAGAGGGCGAGCGCGCGGGCAGGTGAGCGCAGGGGACGGGGTGGGAGCCGCAGGGACAGGGCTGATTGTGAGCTTCAGCCACGCACCGGGCGGCTGCCGGGGCAACCACAGCGTGCGCGGTGGGG
>NW_012116099.1:1154560-1158672 GCF_000951035.1 Colobus angolensis palliatus | reverse complement strand
AAAAAAAAAAAAAAAAAATTAAAACTGCATATGATAATGAAAAAACGAAATCAAATATACAATAAAATAGTTTACAAAGTACAAATAAATGAAAAATACAATAAATTACACAATAAAGCTAAAAGTGAACTTACTTTCAACTGCCACAGATTCTTGTAAATCTTCCCAGAAATTTTCTTTCCACACTCTAGGATGCATATATGCTTAAAAAATATTTATACACAAATGGAAGCAAATATGGAGATCATTTTATTTCAGAGCCTACAAATGCGCCGTAACACCCCTCTCTCTTCCTCCACACATACTTTTTGGAGGAAAATTCTGAAAGCTTTGGTTTGATTACGTGAATGTAAAACATATATATGTGTGTCTATATAGATATGCTTTTTAATGCAGTATGTAATTGCTTCCAATTAAAAACAGTAATTCCTTACACCAACCTACCCTATTCTACTCAGAGACCGTTTAAAAATGTTAAGAGCAAAGACATGGAATCAACCTAAATGCCCGTCAGTGATAGACTGGCTGAAGAAAATGTGGTACATATACACCATGGAATAGTATGCAGCCATAAAAAAAAGAACAAAATTATGTCTTTTGCAGGAATATGGAGCTGGAGGCAATTATCCTTGGCAAGCTAACACAGAAACAGAAAACCCAATACTGCATGTTCTCACTTATGAGTGAGAGCTAAGTGATGAGAACACATGGACACATAGAGGGGAACAGCACACACTGGGGCCTATTGGAAGGTAGAGGGTGGAGAGTGGGAGGAGGGAGAAGATCAGGAAAAATAACTACTAGGTCCTAATCTTAATACTTGGGTGAGAAAATAATCTGTGCAACAAAACCCCATGACACAAGTTTGCCTATTTAACAAACCTTCACATGTACCCCTGAACTTAAAAGTCAAATAAAAAATAATAATAATGTTATTAAGGACTATTTCATGCACACCAAAGTATACTATATGATATATGGAAAGTACAAAAAATACAAAGCATACAATAGCTAAAGAAAAAGAAAGCTAGGAAAAATAAAGGAAAAAGAAAAAGAAGAAAAAGTCTGCCTCTACTGCTGTACTTCCGTGTATTTCTTCCCAACACTGCATCTTCCTCTTCCTGTTCCCAGAGGTAATACCTGTTCTGAATTTTACATTTATCATCCCAGCCTCTTAAGAATGCATTGCTTTTTATGAATGCCTCTCTAAATAATGTATGTTTAATATTGCATATTTTAAGAATTTATAAAAATGAGGTAGAATGTTGTGTATTGTTTTGATTACCTTTTTCCTTTCAACATCTTGTTTTTGAAATGTATCTTTGTTGATATGTTTAATTGGAGTTCCTTTATCTAAACAGCTGTATGCTATTCCATTGTATTACCATTCCCCATCCCTTTCAAATCAATTCCACTATTGATAGACATTTGGGATGTTTCCAGAATTTGCTACTAAAAGCAATACTACTGTGATCATGTTTATACATGTCTTTGGATGCACACGTTCAAGAGTTTCGCTAGGGTATATGTCTAGGAGTTAACTTTCTGGGTCATAGGTTATTTATAACATCAAGATAAAGACAACTTGTTTTCCAGGTATATATAGCAATTTAGACTCCCATCAGCAGTGTGTATCTTAGCCAAAACTTGATTTTGTCACACAAAAAAACTTTCTGCCAATCTTGGTATCAATGCTGTTTCATAATTTACTTTACATGACCTGATTACTAATTATTAATCTGTAAGTTTGATTCCTTGGAGATATTTGAGTGTAAATTTATTGTCAAGCTATCCTACTCACCCTCAAGTACTTACCACATAACTCTCAGATTATTTTAACAGAACCAGGGCACCGTTTCTTAAACTACTGTTTCTCAGTGTAGGCAAAGCCTCACATTTGAGTTTGTATTTTTTTTTTTTTGGACATAATAGAGCCTAGCGATGATGAACAAGTCACTCAGGTTCATTAGGTCTCAGTTGTAAAATCAGAATAAAATGAACTACCTTCACAAGCCATAAAAGAAGTATACATAACAATGAGATAAGCTCCATCTTGGCTCTGTGGTTGATTCTTGGGGAATACTTCTGTGGATAAACAGTTCCAACTATGTATTATAGGTTGTCAGTAGATCTTTCCAGTGATAATCTTCCCCATGTTTGAAGACAAAGTTGATGTCAGCGACAACCTTGTTTCTGTTCTGGAGAAAGTTCCTAATGTTATTTGAGAATCCGGCAGATTTTGGAAGAAACACATCTAGAAGACTAAAAGGAGTACATTAATAATGTGTAAACTCTGCTTGGGTAATATCAGAACTACTGGAGCAAATATTTTGAATAGAAGTTGGGTAAGCATTTGTTGGTTGATTGAGACCTTGGAGATAAGCATGTGGTCTGATTCACTCTCCTAACTTTGTTTTAGGGAATTTTATTTTTTTCCCTGAAGGAGTACTGTCTGAGTTTCATGAAAAAAATCTTTGTTTTTATAATCAGGTAGTTGAATAGTAAAACAATAGATAAATGCATTTAATTTCAATCTTTTTAACCTAGGGAAGCTACTAAAGTCCTTATTGCTGAACTATTTAAATAACAGCTTCATGCTAATGAGGGGGCAGGCATGGCATGGGTAAAATTTTGGAAATCTCAGATTAGTAATTAGACACAACCTTTCTCCTCTTTCACCAGAGAACTGAGAACACTGCAGAGCCTTCTGAATTTGAACTTTACAATTTTTGGCCTGAGCTATTTGGCAATGGAGTTGTCAGAATTTGAACAACACAAAGGAAAAATGGGAGGAAAGGGTATTAAATATTCCTGCTGCTCAAAACATAGCTAGTTGGGAGGTGACAGAAAACTACACGCTGTTCTTGCCAACAAGTTACGATACAAACTGATGCATTGTCTAAATTCCCTAATAACCTAACTTGTGCTTCTATCTTTGTCTGGTATTAAACCAATTTTTATCTTTAAATTACAACCATTCAAAGGGCTTGCAAATTTAATACTTCTTACATAGTCCTAGGCATTCTGCAAAATGCTTGGCAAATTAAGTGTGATTCTGTTGAATAACCTCACACGTTTTTATGAAAATTCTTCTTCAAATCCATTAAGAAACTGCATTTGCTATCACAGGCCCTTAAACTCTTATTTACTGGTCTGAAAGGCAAGCTATAGAGCTGTTGTTCGGTAACAGCTACTATAGTCATTAATTTAAATTAGAAGATAATTGAAGTATGAATTGGAAACTGGTATGGCATACTACCGGGTGATAACATATTTAATTGGAAATAAAATTTGATGAATCATTATGGAACTTTTTATAAGACTGAGCTAAGGTTAGTAGAGTTTTGTTATTGTTGCTTTCTTTTCATAATTATTTACAAAATTCATATCTTATAGTGCTCAGGTTTTAAAATTTTTTTCTTCTAAAACGAGCAAAACTTTTCAGGATGGCTTTGTGTTATGGGGAAGTCTCTTTGCTGTTTTACACTGTGCAGTGATTTAGAACTTTATTTATTGAACAAGTAAATGATGGATTGATAACATATTTAGCTGTTTCCTTCCAAAAGAGAAATGAAAACACGTCAAATAACGTCTGAAATGGGAAATAAATTAGTTGACAATATAGAACACTACTTAATACTTCCATTAAGAAATTGTTTTGACTCCTTTATATTGGAACAATTACAGAACAGCTCTTGAATGAATGAGAGTTGAATAGTATTACTTTAGAATATGAGCCGTTTGTAGATAAATATATTCAGGATCTGCATTTTTCTTTGGTTTAAATAAAGTAAAGCCTCTTTCAGATTGCATGGGGGAGTTTTTGCGATTTTGAAATGAATATCTCAAAAGCTGTCTTGTTATGAGCATATTTTCATTCTTCGTAGGCTACTGAATCTTGGTTTTTCTGAATTCTCTTATCTGTTCCTAAGAACTTTCCTCCTTCTTCTGTCGTCTAGAATATTTAAAATATAAGTGGAATTAGGTATTCTTTAAGGATAGACAGAATACAGCTATGAAATCTGGTCTAGTCTGCTTTTGTCTTCCTTCCTTCCTTCCTTCCTTCCTTCCTTCCTTCCTTCCTTCCTTCCTTCCTTCCTTCCTTCCTTCCT
>NW_012116099.1:1141823-1154510 GCF_000951035.1 Colobus angolensis palliatus | reverse complement strand
CCTTCCTTCCTTCCTTCCTTTCTCTCTCTCTCTCTCTCTCTTTCTTTCTTTCTTTTTCTGGAAGGCAGTGGCACAATCACAGCTCACTGCAGCCTCAAACTTCTGGACTTCTGGGCTCAAGTGATCTTTCTGCCTCAGCCACCCAAGTAGCTAGGGCTACAGGCATGAGCCACCACGCCCAGCTTGCTTTTCAGAGGGTGCATTTTTAATCATCTTTCCAAACTCTTGCATGAAACTTGATCTATACTTGCTTTCTACTTCAGAATAAGGTCAATTTTCATAATTTCTAATTTGTCACACAATTTTCTGTGTCCTCTCAGTTTTCAAATTTATTGCCAAATAACTGTAGTTCTTTGAAACTTCTCTGATTGTGAAGTTATATCTTCTTTCTTAATACACACACACATATACACAAACACACACTTTTTTCTTTAATCTGAATCATAAGGCTTTCTGTTTTACAGATACTTTAAAAGAGCAGATTTTTAAAATCCTTTTTATCCTTTCTAATATGTGTTATTGTTTTCTATTTCATTAAATTCAGTAAGTTTCCCTTTATTTCTTAGTAGTATATTTCACCGTATTTGCTTTTTTCCTAATTTCTTAAGATAAAAACTATTTTTTTCTTTCATTTACTTTATCAGTGTAAGCATTTAAGGCTATACATTCTTCCCTGAGCACAGTTTCATCTGCATCTCATAGGTTTTGGATTAAGTGTTCTTTGAATTGCTTCCTAGAAAATTAGTAACATTAGTTGTGATTTTCTCTTTGATGTGGAGAGGATGTTTCTTAATTTGAAAGTACTTAAACTTTAGGCCACCTTTAAATCATTTATTTTCAACAGCCTATGATCAGATAATATGGCTATTAAATCCTGATTTTTTAGAAAAGATGAAGATGCGTGTGTGTGTGTGAGTATGTGTGTGTGTGTGCGCGGTTAATATATAATTAATTTTAAGAACAATTTCATAGGCATAAAATATATTATCTGGAAAATGAATATATGTAATCAACTTTGTTGTATTATTCTACTTTCCTAATATTTGATTATATTTAAATTTACATCAGCCTGATTTTTATAATATGTTAAATCCCTTGTAATAAGTATATTTTAATCAAACTCTTCTTATATTTCTAGTAATTTTTAATTAATGTATTTTGTGGCCATACTGTTTGTGCATAGAGATTTATGTCATCTGCTTCCTAACTTTTGCCACTGTAACACTATGTCATCCTTTTCCTTAGGGAATGTCCATAACCTTGAATTTCTCCTTGTTTAATATTTATTTCTTTTTGCTTGCCTTGCCTCAAATATCTTATTTTTAATCTTTCATTATCAACTTGTTTATAAGAATGTTTCTTATAAATACTATATAGCTAGCTTTTTGTTCTTATTTAATCTAATTTGACTTTCTCTGTTTTTTAATAAGAGAATCTGGTATATTAATATTTAGTGTAATAAGTGATATACTTGATTTTATTTTTTCAGTCTCATTTATTGCTTATTATCTAGATTATTCTACTATGACATCTTTTTTTTTTAATTTTTATCAATTTGGTCTTCAAGTCCCTCCTTACTAATTTGAAGAATCTAATGAACTTTTTCATCCCATTAATAATCACCTGCTGTTTTCAGGCATTCATAGTCAAACTTTTTTTTTTTCATGAAATAAAGTAACTCTTTGTGCCCATTTCTAGATGCTTGATTCTCCCAATCCTTTCCCAACCTAAAAAAGCATTTTGTCTTCTACTTCCCCATTTTGTTTTCTTCTCCAAGATGAGATCTTGAGAATCTGAGATTCTAAAGAGAGATCTTACATCCTTCCAACCTTCTACCCATCCCTAAGTCCTCAGTTTGGCCAAGATAAGTTAGAACTTCTAATTCCAGATAACTATAGTACTATCACTGGCAGCATGAAAGCTCCATGTGAATGCGTATGCCACATTTGAAGGGACTCTTTCTTTCTTTTTTCATTGAAAAGCAGTTAGATTCACATCGTGGTTATGAGTTTGGGTGCTCATATCAGACTATAGGGATTTTTTTCTCAAAGGTGTTGCCTGCTAACTGTGTACACTTGGACAAATTAAATTTTTTGTGCTTCAGTGAAAAGAAGAATTATATTGTGGTTGTTCAAAATATCCAAACGTTCTTCAACTCTCCCCCCCCAAAAAAACTGAAGCCTCATTCTCCTTCACTTTTCTGTTTGGTGAATTTAGTCCCTTACTTCTGGTGAATAGGATACAGTGGAAGTGTCAGCATGTGACATATGAGATGAAGTCATAAAAGACATTGTGCCTTCTAACTCTCTCTCTCTCTCTCAGAATGTTCACTCTGGGGGAAGCCAGCTGCCATGCCGTAAGGACACTCAGGCAGTCCTATGAAGAGGCCCATGAGGTGAGAAAGTGAGGCCTCCAGCCAACAGCCATGTGAGTGGGCCATTGAGGAAGCAGACCCTTCTAATGCCTGCAGCCCTGGCTGGCATCCTGACTACCACCTTAAATGAGACCCTGAGCCAGAGCCACTACTTCCAAATTCTTGACCCACAGAAATTGTGAAATCATATTTGTTGTTTGAAGCCACTAAGTTTTGGGAGTAATTTGTTATATAGCAAAAGATAATTAATACATTCACTTCCTAAGATTATGGTGAGGAATTAAGGATAGAGCATGAAAAGAACTTTGCTATTATTTTTATTGTCTGATCCAATTTATGTTGAAGGGCCTTCAATACTTTCTTCTTTTACTCTATCTTGACATTTGTCCGAATCATTTTTGTTTGTTTGTTTGTTTGTTTTTTAGAGATGAGGTCTTGCTATGTTGCCCAGGTTGGAGTGCAGCAGTTACTCACAGGCATGATCAGCACGGGAGTTTTCACCTGCTCCATTTTCCACCTGGGACGTCATCATATTGATGGCGAACTTAGTGCAGACACCTGATCAGCATAGCGCAGTACAGCCCAGAACCCCTGGGCTCCAGCGATCCTCTTACTTCAGCCTCTTGAGTAGCTGGAACTGCAGGCCCACACCACTGCACCCGGTTAGTTTGTTTTTGTTAGAGTTTCGTCTCTAGGATTTTCCTCAGCTGAGTACCTGAAGGCTAATTTCTCCTTGTGAATCTGCAAATATCCTTATTTTACCCTTTATTTTACCATGCATCATTTATAGGTAAATGATATCTTAGCTGTGTATTGAATTTCTGTTTTTTTTTTTCTCTTCGGTACTCTATAAATGTTACTCCAGTATCTTCTAGCTTCTCCCATTTTCTCCTAGTGAATGGTTATTCTACTCTTATCTAGCAGGTGATAAATCTGTCAACAGATAGTTTTTCCTTTTTATGTGTAAGTTATTTCTTCCTTAAAGTTCGTAATCTTTTCCCATTTATTCTTTAAATTTTAGACTATAACCAGGATGTGTTTAGGTTGATATCTTTGCTTATCAATTCTGCCTGGAAATCAGGAACCTCTTCCAATATTCAGACTTGTGTTTTCAGCTCAGAATAATTATTTTATCATTTGTTTGATTATTGCCTTTAGTTGTACTGGATCTTAGTTAAAATGCCCATTCTGATTCAAAGTATCTGGAAGACAAATATTTGTCAACTAAGGGAAAGGTGACCACGCATCAGTGGTTTTACTGAGACTACCTGGTTTAAACCTTCAGGCTTTATACTTAGAAAATACTTCAGTTATCTTCTGGTCATGAAGTTACAAACTTCAGGACAAAAGCTAACCAGCTAAGACCAGCAGAGCAAATTCCAAGAACTTGGGGCTTTAATTAACTTGAATTAATTTGGACTTGCCTTACCTTTAACTTCATACTAAGTGAGATAATAATTCCCCATATTTTCAAGCCATTTTTGAGATGAGTCTCTTATGGTCAAAAGCATCTTAATTTATACAGCATCGTTTTGGTACCTAACGAAATATTCACCAATATTTGGCACATTTGTTAAATCTTCCGGTGTGTACCTCCTCTATGTAATGTAAATATGGTCTGAATATTCATTCAGAAATTATAGTTGATTTGCAAAAATAACTACTATATAGCCTATATTAACTGATAGTTATTCCTTCCCAACCTTCTTTCACTCTTCTGTATATATGCAGAGTAAATCTACATCATTATGTTGATTAAACAAAATAGCAGTGAAATCAGGAAGTTACTGCTCATTGTACACTTATTTCAATTATGGAAAAAGCCAAAACTTTACTCCCTTATTTAACACTTCTCTAGAAAAGCAGTTGAAATAACCTAGTGTCATTCTAAAATGATTTGTATACTATGTAGACCGGAATCTAGGGCTATATATAAATGAAATTATTTTAGAAGTTAAATCTTCATGAAAAAACAAATTAAATGGTTTACTAACCTCAAGCTGATAAAATGTTTTTATTAAATGCAGCCTCAGCCAGCACCTCTTTTCATGGCTGCAATAATTAAGTATAATAAATATTCAAATCAGTAATTGAATTTGTTAAAAAAACATGCTCAGCTCACTGAAGACTTTCTAATAAATAGAATTCAAGTACCATATTTTCATACTTCATGACACTTGCCTCATCTTAGTTTAATGACTGCCATTTCTTGCACTATAACAAGATTTTATTTTTATTTTGTTTTATGCTATTCAAACAAATACATTCAAAGTCATGGCTACACCTATGTATAACCATATTCTGGGAGTTAGTTTATGTGTTTCTTTATTTTCTCACAAGTAAAGATAGGTCAGATGTTGCCAAATTAGTAAATAACTAAACTTGAGATAGGAAATACTCTAGAGACACAATCTGCTTAGTTTTGCATACTTTTAGTCACTTTTCCCATTACTCTGTCCAGCTTTCCAGTAATACCCATAACATTGACTTGATTTCATATGACCATGCAGTAAAGTGATTACTGCACTTAGAATTTGGTTGCTTTTCCTATGCTAACAACTTAAAAGTTTAAAATAACTGATGTTCAAAACAGTGAAGATTTCCTTTTATAAACAAGTTGGAAAGGAAACTGTTTTTATATTATTATCCTCAAGTATTTTAACTAATATAAAACATCTTTCAGTCTTTTAGGCAAACCATTTAGACAAAAAGTACAAATAATAAATTTACATTGTGTTAAGCTGCGATCATATTTCTTTCTCTTGAATTACTTTTGACATTATCCTTATGCACCTGGTGATACTGAAAGATGAGTCCAATAGTGTAATACAATAGTGCAATATGAACTTCTGTTCTAGTTTCCATTAGTTGCATCAATTCAAATTGCACCTGGAAAAGATCTAAGCACGACCTAAAGCCAAGACAGCAGATGAGGGCAGACAATGATAATATTTAGATCTATTTTTTTTTTTTTTTTTTTTGGAGATGGAGACTCACTCTGTCACCGAGGCTGGAGTGCAGTGGTGTGATCTTGGCTCACTGCAACCTCCGCCTCCCAGGTTCAAGCGATTCTCCTGCCTCAGCCTCCTGAGTAGCTGGGACTACAGGCACCCGCCACCACGCCCAGCTAATTTTGACATTTTTAGTAGAGACAGGGTTTCACCATATTGGCCAGGATGGTCTCAAACTCCTGACCTTGTGATCCACCCAATCTTCGTTGCATCATTTAACTTTCATTGGTATCACAGTAATTCACTAACATTCATTCCTTACAGGCAGTTATGAATAACTGAACAATTTTAAACATCATCTCATAGGCAAAAGAATATTTATTCATTGGCTTAGCTTAACAAATCAATATTAAACACCTACGGTGTGCCAGGCACTGTTCTAGACACTGGGGTTACAGCAGTGAACAAAATAAATACGCTCTCCAGTCTTGTGGAGTTCACATACTGGTGCAGGGAGAGAGATGTATACAAACAAAAATGCATATATAGTAATTCACAAATTGTTAGGTGCTATGAAGAAAAATAAACCATGGTAAGGATGACAGAGAGTGCTGGATGGATGTTTTAGTACATATAGATTGGCCAGAGAAGTTGCCATTTGAGAAGAAGAAGAGGGAGTAGGCTCAGTGGATTCTGAGGGAAGTATAAGTTCGAGATTCTGAGTCATTCATGTCCTTGGCAGATCAATGAAGAAGCAGATGCTGTGGCTGGAACTCAGTGTGCATGTTGGGGCAGTGGTAGGAGGCTACGGTGGTAAGATAGGACCACCTCCCATAGGGTCTTGAAGATCATGGTAAAGACTGTGGCATCTCCTCTCCAGTATTTTGAGCAGAGGAATGGTAGCATTCTACTTAGGATTTAAAAGGGTTGCTCTAGCTGATCTGTGGAGAATAGGTTTGTAAGGCAGCATAGTGAGTGAAAGGAGAAAAGTTAGGCGATTGCAAACATCTGGGTGAGAGGTGATATCTAACTATATTGGTGTGGCAGATGCATTTCATGTGATAGGCTCAATTAATGGCCTCCCTATTTCAGCCTTCTCTTTCTTGGGACTAGCTTGCCTGCTGGAAGGTGAGGAAACAGCCTGTCATCCCAGCTGAGGCCATCCTAGATCAGCCAACTGTCAGCTGCTTGTGTGTGAGTGAACCCCAGCCAAGACCAGAAGACCTGCACAGCTGAGCTCAGCCAAGATCAGCAAAACCTCTCAGCTTATAATCATATAAACTTAACAATTTAGGTGTGGTTGTGACACAGAATTATTATATTATTGTATGCATGTATGCATTGTAAGCATTGTATATTACACATGAGAATCATAGAAACAGTGAAAAGCCAGTAATTTCTGGAGTATATATTGAAGTTAGAGCAAATTGTGTGAGGTAGAGAAGCCACATACTCCAAATTTCTGGCCTGAGAGATTGGAAGAATGAATATGGATGATGGAGGTAGACATTGAATCTGAAACAAATTTTTCATTTTGTGAAATTTTGTGAAATTTCATTTTGTGTTGAATATCTTGTGACTCACTGAAATGAAAATCGTAAAATAAAATTTGTTCCTAATGCATAAAATTTTATAATGTTGTTCTATTCTTTATGAAAAAATATTCTGACTGGATTACGCCTGTAATCCCAACACTCTGGGAGGCCAAGGCGGGTGGATCACTTGAGGTCAGGAGTTCAAGACCAGCATGGCCAACATGGTGAAACCCTGTCTCTTAAAAAAAAAAATCTATCAAACATCAGCATGGCTTTGGCTAGAGACACAACAGAAATAAAATTCCAGTTAAAAACCTGCTTCTCTTTAGTCACTCTGCTAGAGAAAAAGTATCAAAGTGATATAACCTAATTATTTTTTTAAATAATGTTATTAAATATTTCTCCACTAATTGTGGAACTGGACCTTGGTATATGCTGGCCCTTTACCTGACCAGTGCAGTGCATTTTCCCCCAGCTGCTGTGAGTGCTACTGCTAGCAGCTCACAGCTGTTCACTCTCCTGGGAAATGTCCTTGGCCAGTGGGGCCCGCCTACCAGGAGATGCCTGGGAAGTTACAATCCACTCACCCATCAACTGAATAGTGCAGGGGTACAAAAGTCCAGCATCTTGCCTCATGGTTGGAGAACTCAATTTTGTCTATCAGCAGACAGAAGTCAGCCTTGTCATTTCCTCCTAATTAATAAATATTTCACACTAGTTTTCCATTGCCCAGAAATTAAAACCCTATAGTATCTCATTGCTTCCTCTTATCTAAAAACATTTAAGTCACTGTGTTTAGTATCCTTGGTTCTTGTGCTGTTTTCTGTAACTATGCTGCCTCAAGTCACTTCTTGTTGAAGAGCTAGCAGTTATGGGACAGAATTTGCTGCGTGGAATGTCACTTGAGTTCAGTTTGTGAACAGAACAGCACTTCGCCATTCGTACCCAGAGCTGCTCTGGTAATCAGCAAAGGCCAGATTCCAGTTGGATCCCCATCTCTGCTCAGCCCCCTTCTCCTGTCTTCTCCTGTTATCCTCAGCCTCTTACCGGTTTCCTCTGAGAGCACTTCCTCAATAAATCACTGTGCAAGAAAGAATCCCTGCCTCGTGCTCTATTTCTAGGAAGCCTGAAGTAAGACAAGGCTTTATTAAAATTGCAAAGTACATCTAGGGTAGTGATGCCATAAGAAGATGAATATTGTTAAATGCCTCCAGTTTGGTGGCTTTTTACAAAAATATTCACTTTATCTTTGAAAGGTATCACATTAGTAGCCTTTCATGCCAATGCAGCAGTTTACACACTGATTTTTATAAAATTATTATTGTGAAATTTGAGGGGAAGATGAGTATTAAATATACAAAGCAGGGTTAATCTGGCTGAGGGAGAAGGGTCTTACATGTAACGAAATCCCATGTCAACTAAATTTAAGGAATCATGCATTTGTTTAATTTGTTTCATTGTTTCCTAAAACCACATTGCAAGTTAAGAGAATATATTGTCATGACTATAAATGCTTTATTGAATTTGATCTGTTTTCATAACTATGTATGAAAAATGAGACCTAACAGCCTTTATTCAGAATCATACTTTATATCGCTTATGACTGACTCTGTAACAGTTCATAAAATTATATAGCATGTTTGGATATGATGAAAATTTAGCATTATCTAATGCAAAGCCAAAAGAGAGAGATGTTGGAGAAATCTAGTCCAATTCTTTTATTATTCAGTTGAAAAAATTGTAAGCTACAAATATTAAGTGGTTTGTCCAACAATCAGAATGGTAATTGGTGTCAGATTTGGAACCAGAAAGTAGAACAGGGTTTAGGAAACATATTCATTATGAAGTTTAACTGTTGTAATTGTTGCTATTATTGAAAAAAGAATAAAAATGCATTGAAAATGAAATGAATAATTGACAATTATCAAAATAATTGTTTCAACTGACTCACTTATCTACATAATTCAGACAAAAGTCAGCATTGTAGTTTCTTCCTAATTAAATAGATATTTAATACTAGTTTTCCATTGCATGCAAATTAAAACAGAAAACCCTTTAGAATCTTATTGCTTCCTCTTATTTAAAAACATTTAATTCATTGTTTTAAGTAGTGTCCTTGGGCTGCCTCAAGCCACTTCTTGTTGGAGAGCTAGCGGAGTTATGGGACAGAATTTGCCAGTGCTGTGTGGAATGTCGCGTGAGTTCAGTTTGTCAATAGAGCAGCACTTCGCAAACTTAATGTTCATAAGAATCATCTGGAAGTCTTGTTAAAAGGCAAGTTTTAAAGTGCATGGCCACAAAAATGAAATTAATAAAATTTCAGAATTTTATTATGAGAAGTATATAATTAAGAATAAATATTTGGAAACAGTTTAACAAAAGAAGTGCAAGACTTGTAACTGAAAACTAAATAATTGAAACCGAAAACAAATCATTATTGACAGAAATTGAAGAAGATCAAATAAATGGTAAGCTAGTCCATGTGCATGAATGGGAAGATGATGTTAACATGGTAGTACTCCCAAAATTGGACTACAGATTCAACACAATCCTTATCAAAATCCTAGCTGTCTTTCTTGCAGAAGTTGACATAGCTGATTATAAAATCCATATGGAAATGCAAGGGATGCAGTAAGAAGAGCCAAAACACTGTTGAAAAAGAACAAAATTAGAGAACTAACACTTCAGAGTTCAAAATTTACTACAAAGCTACAGTAAACAAAACAGTGCAGTACTGGCATGAGGATAGAGATATAGGTCAATGGAATCTAATGAGAGTACAGAAATAAACCAATACACTTATGGTCAATTGAATTTTAACAAGGTTGCAAGATGATTTAGTGGTAAAAGGAATAGTCTTTTCAGTCAATGATATGGGGACAACTGGATATCTACATGCAAAATAATAAAGTGGGACATCTACCTCACATCTTATACCAAAAAAAAAAAATTAACTCAAAATGGACCAAAGACCTAAATATAAAAGGCAAAATTATAAAACTCTTAGCCAAAAACATAGCAGTAAGTCTTTGTGACCTTGGATTGGGTATAATACCTCTTAAATACAATACCTAAATACAAGTGACGAAAGAGAAAATAGATAAACAGGACATCATTAAAAAAAAACTTTTGTGTTATGAAGAATACTATCAAGAAGTAAAAACCCACAGATTGGGAGAAAATATTTGCAAATCATATATCTGATAAAGTTATAGTATCCAGGATATATAAAGGACTCTTACAACTCATCAATAAAAGACAAGTGACTCGATTAAAAAATAAAAGATTTGAGTAGACATTTAGCCAAAGGAATAAATAAATGACCAATAACACAAGAAACAAATCTAAACATTATTAGTCATGAGGGAAATGCAAGTCAGAATTACACTGAAATACTCCTTCACACTCATGAGGATGGCTCTAATCAAAAACATGGACAATACCAAGTGTTGGTGAGGATGTGGAAAAGTTGGAACCCTTAGACATCGCTGATGGGAATGTATAATAGTGCAGCCATTTTGGAAAACAGTCTTGCAGTTTCATTTTGGAAAACAGTCTTGCAGTTTCATTTTGGAAAACAGTCTTGCAGTTTCTCAAACATTTAAACATAGAGCTATCATATTATCTAGCAATTCCCACTCCCAGGTGTATTTATACCCAAGAAAATTGAAAACATATAGTCACACAAAAACTTCTACATGAGTGTTCACAGCAGCATTATTCATAATAGTCAAAAACGGGAAACAAGCCAAATGCCCATCAATTAATGAATGAACAAACAAAATGTGGTATATCCATAAAATAGAATATTAGCTATAAAAAGGATTAAAGTAGTGATACATGCCACAGCATGAATAAATCATAGAAATACTAAACGCAATGAATTAAATGTTTTTAAATAAGAGGAAGCAATAAGATTCTAAAGGGTTTTCTGTTTTAATTTGCATGCATAGAAAACTAGTATTAAATATCTAATTAGGAGGAAACTACAATGCTGACTTTTGTCTGAATTATGTAGATAAGTGAGTCATTTAAAACAATTATTTTGATAATTGTCAATTACCCATTTCATTTTCAATGCATTTTTTATTCTTTTTTCAATAATAGCCACAATTACAACAGTTAAACCTTATAATGAATATGTTTCCTAAACCCTGTTCTACTTTCTGGTTCCAGATCTGACACCAATTACCATTCTGATTTTGGACAAACCACTTAATATTTGTAGCTTACAATTTTTTCAACTGAATAATAGAAGAATTGGACTAGATTTCTCCAACATCTCTCTCTTTTGGCTTTACGTTAGATAATGCTAAATTTTCATCATATCCGAACATGCTATATAATTTTATGAACGGTTACAGAGTCAGTCATAAGCGATATAAAGTATGATTCTGAATAAAGGCTGTTAGGTCTCATTTTTCATACATAGTTATGAAAACAGATCAAATTCAATAAAGCATTTATAGTTATGACGATATATTTTCTTGCAATGTGGTTTTAGGAAACAATGAAACAAATTAAATGCACTGTATATACAGTCTGTCGTTGAACAAAACTTTGTTATGCAACGCATGACTGTATTTAAAGTGTACAATGCAGTGGAGTTTCTTGCATATTCACCGTGTTGTATGATTATCATACTCCCTAATTCCAGAATATTTTCATCACTCCAAAAAAGAAATCCTGGACCCATTAGCGGTCACTCCTCATCTGCTCCTTCCCTAATCCCTAGGTAATCACCAATCTCCTGTCTCTATGAATTTGTGGATTTGCCTATTCTGAACATTTTATATACATTCATGTAAATTTCATATAGGTGAAATAATACTTGGCTTTTATCATTTTAAATAATATTTCTATGAAATTTACATGAACTTTAAAAATAGAAGAAAGCTTATAGAATAAGGGTATAAAGAAAAGATTTTTGGATGATGTGTTTGTGTTTTAAGCTGTTATTGTGACAGAGTCAAAAAGTTTTAAAAAGTTAAAATATATAAAGTTTACACTAAGCTAAGGTTAATTTACTATTAAAGAAACAGAAACATGTTTCATAAAGTTTAGTGCAGGCTTATTGTACGGTGTTTATAAAGTCTACAGCAGAATATATATACAGGAATGTCATAGGTCTTCACATTCACTTACCACTCTCTTGTTGACTCACTCAGACAAACTTCCAGTCCTGCAAGCTTCATTCATAGTAGGTGCCCTTTATAAGTGTACCATGTTTTGTTTATTGTACCATCTTTTTACTGTACCTTTTCTATATTTAGATTCACTAATACTTACCATTGTGTTATAATTGCCTACAGTATATGGTAAAGAGTATAGTAACATGTTGTACAGGTTTGTAGCTTAAGGGCAATAGGCTTATAGCCTAGGTATATAGGCTATGCCATCCAGGTTTGTGTGAGTATGTATCCAATATGGTTTTGCTGTGTCCCCACCCAAAGTCTCATGTTGAATTGTAGTAATCCCCATGTGTTAAGGGCAGGACCAGGTGAAGATAATTGAATCATGGGGGTGGTTTCCCCTATTCTGTTCTTGTAATAGGGAGTGAATTCTCATGAGATCTGGGGATTTTACAAGTGGCTTCCCCCTTTTCTTGGTTCTCATTCTTGCTCCTGCCACCATGTGAAGAAGGGCGTGTTTGCTTCCCCTTCCACCAGGATTGTAAGTTTCCTGAGGCCTCCCCAGCCAAGCGAAACTGTGAGTCAATTAAACCTCTTTCCTTTATAAATTACTCAGTCTCAGATTTGTCTTTATTAGTAGTGTGAGAATGGACCAATACAGTATCCCTGTTAAGCAATTCATGACTGTAGATAAA
>NW_012116099.1:1127188-1137703 GCF_000951035.1 Colobus angolensis palliatus | reverse complement strand
AAAAAAAAAACTCATGTCTAGAGTGGGGCTCAGGATTCTGGTTTTCTGAAAGCTCTGGGGTGATATTGATGCTCCTTGGGATTAAAAAGGACTTACAGAACTCATTCCAAGGTCTGGTGAGGGATATATCACTGTACTTCTGAACATAACACTAGTGATATGTAATTTTTCTGGAAAGGGAAGTTTCTCTTATATCTACACTGTTAAGGTGGTAACTCTGAACAACAGCTCTTGGGTCAATGTGTGATGTATGTATCTTGCAATGTGACATAGACCTGGCATCATTAAGATGGTATCTGTTTCATGAGGATCACAGTGGGCTCTAGTGGAGGGAACATCAGAGATATAGAACATCTGGGAAACTAGACAGTAGGCTGAAAACTGTGTCAAGCAGGGCCCTACCATGAAAATAGAAACAATTCTAAGATACTTAACACAGAGGAAAATTTACTGGGAATTGGTCATACAGGTGATAGAGGAACTGAGTTGCCAAATAAAGTGGTGAGATACCCTAGAGTTTACACACAGCAGGAAACTACTAATAGCCCTTCACTGGAAAACAAAGGGAAGTGCCGTGTTAGGGGAGTCTGTGGGCCAGGTTATGCCTAAGAAATTGAAGCCGCAGTGAGTCTGTCTGGCAGGAGCTGGAGACACAGAAGGACACAGCTAGAGGCACCACATAGAGAGGGTGAGAGACACCCTTTCTCCCACCCTCCATGTTCCTGGAAGAGCCTCCCACTGGATATTGGGTGAAGCTCTTTGGGAGCCAGCTATCTCGTGAGCCTAGGAAAGAGCCTATGGGTATCTATCCCCCAAAATGCACTACCCACAGCAAGGAAAGAATAATGGTTTGGAGGGAAAATAGGCCAACACTGGCATAAGACCCTTAAGGATAAGGTGCATTTGTAACTTACCATCATAAATGCCAAGGAATAACAAAATGGAAAGGGCTAGCTTGAAAAGCAATCAGCCTTCATGCTTTCCAACTTTGGTTGCACGTTAGAATCATCCAGGGAGGTTTTGAAAATTCCCTGCCCAGGCAGCACCCCGGACCAATTACATCAGAATCTCTGGGGATGGAACCCAAACATTAGTATTTATTAGAGCTACCCATAATATTCCAACATCCAGGCTAGGTTAAGAACCACCACTTTAAAAAAAAAAGAGATTGTGCATATAATATTTTTATGTGACTTACTACCAGGAATTATAATAATAGAGGTCATCATTTTTCTATTAGCCTTGTATTTCAGTAGCAAAACAACTACAGCAAGAGGAAAAAGGAAGAAAATAAGGATAGACAAGGAATCTTTGCAAATTGAATCATTTTTATGGTGAATATAATATTGTAGAGAGACACATGTAAAAGGTAAGCAAAATATTGGGGCGGCAGTCTATAGCAGAGGAGAAATTCAAAAGGAGAGTCTGATTAGGAGGATGAAAAGCATCAGTCTAAGTTCATGGAAACAAGAGAAATTGAGGTAATACATTCAAGAGAAAATGGACAAATCAGCCAGACACTGTAGAGAGAGCCACAAAGAAGAGAAAGGGCAGAACTGGGGAAAGAATTGCATTCTTTTGACCATAAAAGTGAGAGGACCCAAGCGCATCATAGAAAAACTACAAGTAGGGTTGCAGTCAGTAGGCATGTGCATGTGCTAGTTCTGGTTGCTCAGGCAACAGAGGCCCTTTCCTCATGTTAATGACAGTATAATGAGGAAAGCCACATGCAGATTAGTAAGGAATAATTAGAGGTGAAGTCACACCTGTTCCAGGGAGCGTCTTCCTTTGGGGAATGCTAAGTGGGAATTTGGGTGAGATTTATGTGAAAGGTTGTGAAGGTGTAAAGGGGATAAATTTGATTTTTGTGTGAAAGCAGGAAGCTGAACCTTCTGTAGGGTGTCTGGTAGTGGGGTATGAACCATGTGTCTGCTTCTCCATACTGTTTCTTGATGCACTGTGTAAGTTCACCTGGGGATGGGGAAATCCAGACATCTGGAGCTTGGTTGGCTTTTCATTCAGGAAGCAGAAACGTTGATTTTAGATGCAAGAGGGAAAATTACAATCTACAAAGATCACCCTGGCCTTCTTAAGACACGTATTTTTTTTTGTTTAACTCAGTTATCCTGCTTCCCAAGTTATGGAAAAAATTCTAATTTTGTGTTTAACATTTGAACATTTAAAAATATTGTTTAATATTGTGAAACGACTATCTCCACAAATTGTCTTTGGTATTTGAAGACATTTCTGGTATTTTTTTTATGTATTATACAATAAATTTATGAGATATTTTACTTTTTAAGCAGTTTCTTTGTCAGTGGTTGAAGCAGAAGACAAAATGTTTAAAATCTTAGAGGAATGTTTCAGAAACTTGAATGTGCATAAGAATCAGCTGGAGATCTTATTAAATTTCAAATTCCGCTGGTCTGAGGTGCAACCTGCCATTCTGTATTTCTAAGTAGCCCCCAGGTAATGCTGTCGCTGCTGGTCCAAGGACCTCACTTTGAGTTGCAAGATTTTAATTGATTATGGTAGTTACCATAAATGGTAATTTGATAGTTAAATATTAATCAAACATAATATTTTTGTTTTATGAACTTTTTTCATTTGCGGAAACAATTTTTGTCTGATTTATTTTCCTTTTATAAATTATACAAGTAACTTTTTTTAAAAAGTTCAAAAATTATAGAAATATATAAAGTAAAAGTAAAAGTCCATCTTTATTCTTCATTGAAACCTTTTCTCTTTTCTAATATCTCTTCTCTGTGGACAATATTTTGGTATAATAAGCATACATATAAATACGCACAAACACACACACATGAAAATACCTGAGAGTAGTATCATGAATACTTTGGTATTTATAGAGAACTTTTACAATGCATTTAGAAGTGGATACACACATATACACACATCCATGCATATAAAATAGAAAAGAGGATCACATTATATGCAATTTTTTTCCATGTGCTTTTAAAAAACTTCAAATTGGCATTTTTTCATGTCCATATTTATTTAATTTTGTGACTGCATACTATTCCATTCTATTGATTAAGGTTATTTCCATTGGTCACTTTTAGAAATAACAATCATTTTTACATGTATTTTTGCACATATGTGAGTATTTTAGTAGGCTAATGGCTAAGTTAAAGTTGATTTTTAATTTGACTAGTAATGCCAAATTGATTTCCAACATTGTGGAGCAGGAAGCTATTTTCCTCCTTCCTCATGGAACATTGGATATCAGAGCTCTTTTAAAATTTTTGTAAACTTTATAAATGTTTGTTGTTATTTTTAAATTGCATTTCCCCAGTGTGAGTTTGAACATTTTTTTTCATACATTTACTCACCATTCATTTTTTCTTTTGAAAATTGCTTGTAGACCCTGTTCCCATTTTTATTTTTATTGAGTTGTTTGTTTTTAATATTGATTGATGGGAACTTTGTATGTGATGGATGTCAATCTTTTGTCCAATGTTTGTATACACACATGCATATTTTTGCCAGAGAAGGTATAGCATGCTGGTGAGTAAGTGAGGAACATTGGCTCTGAGTTTGCATCTTGGCTTCACCACTTGGCAGCTATGCGATCTTTGACAGGCTATTTAACTTCCCTGTATTTCAGTTTCCTCAACTGTGTAAAGTGTAAATGGAATAATAATGGTATGCACCACATATTTAAATACCATTTATTTATTCCTTTTCTACTCATATGAATGCTATCTTTATTATAATATTTCTGGCTGTTCTTATGCATTTACTCTTAGAGATAGCATTTTGAATCAACTGCAATAGCTTCATTTAAAATTGCCCTTAGAGTTTTAATAGGGATAATGCTGAATAGATAAAGAAAAAATTTAAAACTTATAAATGTGAGACTTCCCATTTCAAGCCATGTTACTCACTTTTTTATGTTTAGGTTTATTTTTCTGAACTTAAATATGACTTTTTAGTAATTTTAAGGTTTTGTGGGGAAACAGATACTATGCTTTTGTTGTATTTTGAATGGGATCTTTTTATTGATGACTCATTGTTGCTATATTGAAATGATGGTTTTTGTATGTTTTGTTATTCCTGGACATCTGGCAAATCTATTTCTTTAATGTGTTTTTATTTCATTATTTTAAATTTTAATGTGAAAGGATTTATTTTTTTCTAGTATTTATCAATGTTTTGGTCTCTTTTTATAGGACCCTCAGGAGTATTTTGAATAATGGGGATTTGTGCAATTATTGCCTTGCCTGTGATGTTACTGTGAGAATAAGTAACATTTTATCACTGGTTTGACAGTTTTCTTGAAGGCAATCTGTCAAACTTAGGAAATGTCCTCTTTTTCTCAACTCCCTGAGACTTTTTAATTTTTTAGACAGCGGTGGCTAATATAGTCTGTCAAATACTTTTCCAATGACTGTTGAGATAGTATATGTTCTGCTCATTTATTCTGTTAATCCAGTGCTTTAAGCACGCATGCATTTCCTATTACTACAACATTCTTGCATTCCTAAAGTAAACCTTCCTTGATCGCTATGCATTGTTAATACTTGAAGATGTTGTTACAGTAAATTTGAAAATATTTTATTCATTATTTTTATTTGCATCGAGCTTAATGTCTATTCTCTTTACTGGTGCTCTCTTTATTGGGCATTTGTCAAGCCACATGTAATTATTTAGGAAGGTTTTCATCTTTTTAGTGTTCTGGAATAGATTATAAATGTCAAAGGGATTATTTATTCATTAAAATTTTTATAGAAATCCCTTTCCATAAACCAGTAAGGCTTGCTGTCAAATTAGGGAATATGGGGATGCAAAGACTAGCTCTTTGATTTTCATCTCAAGTTCTTCAATAATGTTGATTTTCTAAGCTGGGCATGGTGGCTCATGCCTGTAATCCCAGCACTTTGAGGGGCCAAGGCCGGCGGATCACCTGAGGTCAGGAGTTTGAGACCAGCCTGGCTAACATGGCAAAACCCCATCTCTCCTAAAAATACAAAAAAGTTAGCCAGGCATGGTGGCCACCTGTATTTCCAGCTCCTTGGGAGGCTGAGGCACAAAAATTGCTTGAACCCGGGTGGCAGAGGTTGCAGTGAGCCAAGATCATGCCGCTGCACTCCAGCCTGGGAGACAGAGTGAGACTCTGTCTCAAAATAATAATAATAATGTTGATTTTCTAATTTGAAGTATATTGAAATTCAATAAGCAAACATTCAAAACACTTGTATTACTCTCTTAAATCTTTATTAAATAGTTTTCTATTGTACTTGAAAAGATTCGAGCTATATCCTTCTGTGTCCAAAAGGTCAGTATAATACTATGTACACGTTATCTTCATAGCACAACTATTTGGAATAAGCTTTTCTTCAGAGATGTATTGGCATAAAGGAGCTCTGATTAGTTTAAATATTTTAAAAGGTATTAAAATATCTTTTCATTTGAGAACCTCCCCTATACACTCAGGAAAGCTCACCTTTTCAAAACCTGAGTGTTAACTATTTCCAAACATTCTGTAACGTTTATCAAAAACAAACATTATTTTGGAGAGCCCCATTGTCTTCATCTACTCAAATCATCCACAATCACTGGAGAGGAGGCAGAATTTTGTCACTGGGACAGCAGTCACTTGACCCAGAATCCTCTACAGATTCCCTCCAGGGAGCCCTTCTCATTGGCTCTTTCCTAATCATTTCATGTTTTTTAGTTTCCTCAGTAAACCCTTGGTCTTAGCAAGAGTCTTTATTCCCCTATTATAATTATCACCCTAACTACAGGCAAGAAAAGAAAAATAATCTACCACTTACATCAGTCAACTATTGCTGCTATAATGCTATGTTATAGATTTATCCACAAATTTAGTGGTTACAGTAGTAAGCGTCTGCTCTCATGCTTGGGTTCCCGAGTTGACTGCTATTGACTCATTTAGAATACGCTTGATTGGGCAGCTCTATTTCCGTATTTATGTTCCAAGACTGAAGCTCTTGGCTATGATGGGTTCAAGTTCTCTCCACGTTTCTTTCCAGGGCCTAAAGGAGAAGACATAGCAGCCCATGGGACACGTTCGTTTCATGGATGATCACGATTGCCAAGAAGATAAGCCAACATACAGGTTATGCCATGTCTGCTAACAACTTCTTTTCCAAAGTAAGTTAGATGGCCAAATCTAGAATCAACAGGTGGGGCAGTTCACTCAGTACACTAGACAGAGGTATGCATTTATAACTTAATTAAGAGGAAATGAAGAATTGGGGTGAATTTTAAAAATCTGTGATACCACTGAGAGTATTTCCTTTCTAGTTTCTCTCTGCTCTGCCCATGCTTCTAACCCCAGTGAAATCCACTGCGTTTAAGACCCATTTTCATATCTTGTCATCCAGCTTTTCTATCAGAAAGCACTCATCTTTGAGTGGCTCCATCTTAGTAATGAATCAGAACAATGACTAGTAAGAGAAAACTTAAAAATACCCATCAGTCCCCATGTGGTCTTCACAGAAACAGAGCCAAACAGTTGTTATTTAACATAGTTCAGTGAGGTTCTTGGTTTATAGGTGAAAGCAATAAACATATTGGTTTCTTTTCTTTCCTCATTTGTTCTTCAGCAACAGCAAAGGGGTTTTTCATTAAAGGGATCCAATTCCAGTTTAAAGATTTGGTCTGCAAAGTTTAACAAATAGTCTCAGTTTCAGAGTTCATTTTAACTGCCTCTAACCTTTTACTAATTAACTTATCTTCTTCCCTTCTAGATGCCAGAAGAAGGCTGTTGCTATTGTTTTTCTCCGTGCTTGAGGATTTTTGTCCTTTGCAAAATAATTTCAGAGTGTATCATAGAAGCAACTGATGCCCCAATCTATACCCCTCAGCCAAATGTGTGGATTCATTGCAGTTGCGCGACACATCCATGTCTTTCTACCTCAACCATCCATGCCTCTCTGCTTGCTTCTCTGCCTGTGGGGCTTTCTTGGCACTACAGGAGTTTGCTCTGCCTGTATGTAGGGCAGCCCAGAAGTGTAATGGGTTTAATTTCCCCAGCAGCAATTTTCAACCAGTGAGAAACTGGAACTGGTGCAAAAACAGCCCAGCTTCCCTATCCCTCTTTGGGCCACACTCCTGGAAAGCTTGAGATGGCAGTAACCTGCTCCCTTGTGCACACACCTTCATTGGCTGTCTTCCCTTTTGTACTTCGCTCCTCACTCCCTTGTTGCACTTCCTGGGATCACCTCTCAAACTACTTGGGGCATTGTGACATGCATCTGTAGTCCCAGCTACACAGGAGGTTGAGGTGAGAGGATCACTTGAACCCAGGAGTTCTAGTCCAGCCTGGGCAACATAGCAAGACTCCTGTCTCTTAAAAAATAAAATAAAATACATGTAGCTACATCCTTTTCTCAGGATTGGCTTTTGGAGGAGCCTAAAGTAACATTGTAAGCAGGAAATGCTGAGAGCTTTCCCTAAAATGCACAAAACTCAGAGAAGCTAAAGCAATAAAGCAACTTAATTTATGTGTAGATAAAAAGTGTCTCGGAGATGGCATTGTTCTGTCAGAGTTGGCAAGTTAAAAAGCAGCCAAATACAAAAAATGTGCACAGAAGAAAAAGAAAAACAGTCATCCAGGTGTTGGTCTGTGTTTAAAGCACAGAGAGGTGCAGTTTGGTCTTAGGCTTCTTCTGTACCCTGGTATATTAGTCTGTTCTAACTCTGCTATGAGGACATACCCGAGACTGAGTAATTTATAAAGTAAAGAGGTTTAGTTGGCTCACAGTTCAGCATGGCTGGGTAGGCCTCAGGAAACTTATGATCATGACAGAAGGGGAAGCAAACACGTCCTTCTTCACATGCCAGCAGCAAGGAGAAGTGCCACGCAAAATGGGGAAAAGCCCGTTATAAAACCATCAGATCTTGTGAGAACTCACTATCATAAGAACAGCATGAGGGTAACCACCCCCATGAATACATTACCTCCCACCAGTTCCCAGCTCCAACACATGGGAATTACAATTCAGATTACAATTCAAAATGCGAATCTGTGTGGGAACACAGCCAAACTATATCAACTGGCTAACTGGCTTCTTCCACTCCCTAGCTAGTATTACCATATCTTTTCTCTCTATGGGTGCCCCTTTCTCTGACTGTTGCCCAAAAGGGATGAATATGGTCCTGTGCTCATTATTTCAAGAACAATAGATTTGCATGAGACTCTTGTGCTTCTGAAAGTTGATGTTGAACCACTCTTGTGTTGTAGCTCACATCCCCTTGGCCGCATTTTTACAGCAACCAGCTTTGTGATAGTGTCACCACCAGCACCTTGCATCAGTTGCAGCACTTATCTCTTGCTTCTCTGTTACCATCTGTTAAGATGCCTTCTGCAAACTACTCAGCCATTCTGAAGCAGGTGCAATCTTTGAAGTCCAAGATTGTGAACACCTTCTGTGCCAACATGACCAATGGTAGAAGCCAATGGATCATCCTTCCTCTCATTTGTCCTTCTGGTGGACAATTTTGAAGTGTATTCTGTGTAGTTTCTCAGAGTGTCCCCTGGAGAACTGTGTCTCATTTGCTCACAGCATTGTTCAGATTAACATATCTTAGTGGTTTTACTTTTTCCTGCATGTACACACTTGTGTCCAACCCAACTTTCTGGGGAACACTATGCTGCTTGGGTCCACATTTCCCTGCTTCTCCCTTCCTAGTAGCTCCTCACACACCCCTGGACCAATTGTTCTGATATCAACATGGTCTCTATCCTTAATGGTCTCCACCCTTAAAATGAACAAAGGGGTAAAGGTTTAAAAATGAGAGTCTTGCTGCTAACTGCTCTGAAGGTATTAACCATGTGTAAAATTTTGAACAAATGTTTATAACTCTAACTTGTTGAATACTTGTTGACATACTTGTTGAATTTGTTAAATTTTTAAAAACTTCCTGATTATACTTGCTAAACTTTTGATAACTCTAATTCTTACTCGAAATTGGTCCTTCATTCATCTCCATTTCTCTGTTGAATGTACAGTATTTACAACTATGGCTGCAGATTTTTTTTGGGGGTGGTTATTGATTCAGAAAAAAATGCTTATTAATATGTCACTTGGGCAGGCACTATTAAGAATACAGAGAGACTAAAGTGCAGTTGCTAAAATTTAAGGATAATCTAATGATGAAATGGGAAAAGCTTTACAAATAACCAGAGCAAGTGAAATACAGAGTATGATCAGCATAATGAATAAAGTGTTGACATAATACATAATACATGAAGTCCTAATACATAATGTTATGGTGGCAAGAGAAGCCCATCTGGTCAGAAGCATAGACTGCACACTGTTTTTCAGTTGGCTTATGAAGGATGCTCCTCTTGGGCTGTGCTGAGACTAGCAAAGGCAATTGGAGAGGTTTTTTTTTTTTTTTCACAATGACAAAAATGTTTGTATTTGGTTGGCTAAGACATTTTGAAGAAACATTTTTCAATTTAATTGTTAAGAACATTTTGATGGCTCTCAACATCTCAAGCTCCAAGGATATTTCAACAAGTTTCAGTGCTGTGTCATCAAACAGCTTGTTTCTCTTTTCCAAGGTTGAGCTTTTAAGAGTTATGGGGTCTACTTTTCCTGAGGTCATGAAGTCCTAATACATGCACTTTTGAAGCATGATGACTCTTCACGCATCCTGGGTATTTCTGCTTCTTTATGAGAATTTCATTGTTATTCATGTGTAGATGACAGTTTGAATGACCTAGAAAGAACAAAACATAAGAGTAATGATTACATAATTCATGCCTTCTCTAATTAACTATGTTTTATTTTCTAAGAGCTGCAGATGTTATATTACTCATAAAAGTCTGTTCATATATTATTTACGCCACACGAACAAAATGTTTGTTAGCTTGAAACACTTAAGCAAATTCTCTGGGTTTCTTTAAATTAAAAAAGCAAGTATGAGGGTATACTGACCTTGCGTCTTTTGATTTTCTGTATTCTGAAGGCTTGACATCCAGGGCCTTGCTCCTGCCTCACAGGGTTCACTAATTTCTAGAGATAGTAAGTCAACAACTCTCCTGCTAGCAAAAGTTTCAAATGCAAACCAACCAATTCAGAGCCCAACCACTTCCTTACCAGGTCCTTCTCATGCACCAGTCTCTGCACCTCCCCAAATCTCCCCAGGTACCAGACAAGGAAGGATAAGCCCTGTGCTCAATATTGTTTTTACAAGATAAGCACATACACATTTCACAACAAGTCTAAGAAAAACTTGGGAAGAGCAAATATCAAGCTCTGAACAGTGGTGACCTCAAGGGCAAAGTATTAGAGAACAGATTTTTGAGTTCTCCCTTTCATAGGATTTTTTTTTTTTTAATGTAACAGTTATTTAATTGAGAGCAACTGATGATAATGCTTGTATTTTTTCTGGTACTTTTCTGTATACTTCCGGTAGCTCATAATACACTGGCTGCCGCGCACTGATTTGAGTTGCCCAAGGAAATAGAGTCCGTAACTGGAATAGCCACTGAATCCAAATCTTTTGGTCTTTTCATTA
>NW_012116099.1:1114937-1126454 GCF_000951035.1 Colobus angolensis palliatus | reverse complement strand
TGTGAGAATATAGCATATTTTTATTTTTATATTTTTTCACTATTTTCAAATTTTAAAAAATATAAAGAGAACTGGTGAAATTAGTTTACTTAAGCACATACTTCATAGCTTTGTAAATATTTTTATAAATCCTCCAAAGTTTCAGTCTCCTTTCTAAAATAAAATGAATACAATTAAATGAAATTTTCTCCTTGTAATTACGCCTATAAGACTGATGAAAGGTATGAATTTGGTGGGCAGGAGGAGCGTGCGAATTATGGTACCAAGTTGGGAAGAAGGAAGAACACAGAATTCTACGCTATTTTTTCATTTTAAATTAATGCCATTTGGAAGGGGAGGGGGACAATCATATTGAGGGAAGAGACACCCTACTGTGTTTTCTTTGATTTGAGGTGCATAAATTGTAAGTAAATAAATACTGTCTTAAAAGTTTTTTATGACACTCTTTTGAAAGACATATTTGAGAGTTCCATATATTGTCTTTCTCCCCTCAGCCCCACCTGTCCCTCCAGGGATCTTTGACATTTAAGGTTTTAGGAAATAAGGCACTTGAATCAGGAACTGAGAAAAATGAGAAAATAAGAATACTGAGCCAGGATCATGATTCAAATAATTTAGTAAGAGCCTTAAACAAAATTAAGAAGCGACCAAAATGAAGAAAATAGAATGAAAAAATGACCAAACTGGGTCAAACATTTGGAAATATTTTTAGTGTTTATTTTCAAGGATTCAATTGGTATTATCTTTCAACCCTGCAACTTCTTGCTGTGGCTGCATGTGGAGATTACATCTGGAACAGGATGAGGCCTGCTATAAATGTGAGGCCTGAACCCTGCCCCTCACCCTCCCCATGGCAGGCACTGATGGACAGACCTCACTAATTCCTCCATCACTGAGAAACACAGAGTGGAAGCTGTGAGTCCACTGTACTATGCATGTGCTTAGAAAATGTCCAGTATTCATTTCCATATTTCTTATGATAATGAGGTAAATATTATCTCACTTTCATGAAGTAATAAATTTAAAGTGAAATTAAATGAAATAAAACGTTCTTATCTGTTGGGGAAGCTATGAGCAAAACCCAAGAGAAACTGTTACACCTTTCTTGTGTGGTGTCAAAGCAGTGTAGTGAGAAAGCGATGAATGTATAAAGTATTTTCACTTTTTAAAACACTCGCCTATGCTGTGTGTCTCTAGCATAGTGTCTCCTAAATTGACAGGCACCTGATAAATGACTATTGATTGAAAAGATAAATGAATAAATATATGATGCAGTTTTGAGGAGGAGGGGATCATCTTGTTAGCCATCCAAGAGGACTGAAAATTCATGTTGAAGTAGGTTATTAAAATATTAGTTTAAGTACTACGTACTTGTAGGGAATTCCTTATTCCTGTTGGTTATCAAAGAAAGCCGCACTAGTTATCATGACAGACAAACAGATCAGCATGGCCATGGTACGATTCTTTTTTTGGCAACATTAAATGCTTCTGCATCTCTCATTACTTATTGGGAACCCAAATGTGATCATATATATCCATGTTGTAGATAAAATGAGGGATGACTGTGGTATTTGAAACTGGCTTCCTTCAGCTGTGATCGTATAGTGGTTAGTAGTCTGCATTGTGGAACTGGCATTCTTCAAACTTAATGGGAAAATCTAATTACTACTCATAATAGAACCCTTACAAAGATATTAACCTTGATGCTTTGATCTAAAAATATTTAAGTATTTAATTTTTAATAAATTCTCTTAACATTTAAAAGTAATCTAGAACATTCTAGGTGTTACAGATTTCTAAAACAATGAAACATGGCCCTGACCTTGTGAAGCTTGGGGTTTAGTAGGGGAGTCAGGGCTATATATACTATCGCAATACAAAATAGTGCTATACTTAGGAGTGTGAACAAAACAATATTAACTCACAGAGGTGGTGATGATATAGGGGTTAAGAAAAAATTATTTAGGCAGACAGTGAGGGGATGGGAATACTTGGTAAAGTTTTCCTTTTAATGAAAACCAGCCCCCAAATCATTTTCTTTTCTAACAAAGAGCAGCCTGTAAAACCGAGCTGCAGACATAGACAAGCAAGCTGGAAACTTGCACAAGTGAATGCCAGTAGTTGTGCCAAGAGGAAAAGGCTACCTGGGACTAGGCATGTTCAAAATGGTGACTCCATGTTCCCTTCTTTTGTCAGCTATGCATACAGTAAGGAGCAGACAAGATGGCCCCAGCTAAATGAAAAGCCGATTTGCATAATAAGATTAGGGTGGGCTGGCCAGCCTTCCCTGTGCGCTATGTAAACATCACACCTGGTCCAACCAATCTGTGGGCCCTAGTAAATTAGACACTACCTCCTCAAGCCTGCCTATAAAATCTGGTGCAGTATATACGCCACAGGCTGGTTTTTCCCTTTCAGGAGCCCCTCTGTTTCACAAGAGAGAGAGCTATTCTCCTTTCTCTTTCTTTCAGCTAGTAAACCTCCACTCCTAAACTCCCTCCCCCTGTGTGTCCCCTTAATCTTCTTGGGGGAGAGACAAACCTTGGGTATTTACCCCAGATAATGACACAGTTTCAGTGAGGTCACTAAAAAGGGGAAATTTTAGTTTGAACTTATTTATTTATTTTTAGTTTCAATCTGTTTTGGAGTTCACTGGTTAAAAAAAGAGAAGAAATGAATAGTGAATAAATAAATGTAATGCCTCTAAGAGGCAACAAGGGCAAAGGCAGAGAGGAATTTAAAAACATGGTATCACAGCACACTCACTGTGCAGTAGCTGGAAATAGAATACAAATCATGCGTTGTTCTTCAATGTCAAATTACTGAAGGCCATATGGTACCTATTTGGCTTGTTTAAACTGCACTTTCAAATACAAGAAACAAAACAAATTGTATTTCAACTTACTTGCTTCTTTCTTAAGGAGGAACCTACCTACTCTTTCTAATCTCCTTGTCTAGAGGGAACAAACAGGTTTGCATCAGCAGCTATTCTGTTGGTGTAATATGCATGTCCAAAAATAGCACCAAATCAAATAGTTTTAATCCTCAATTTTGTTAAATAGCTGGATATACTGGATATTTTTCCAAAATAAATCTAAGTAAATATTGAAAAACAAATACACATACCAACATGGTATACTTTAGAACTCTGAGTGATAGTCCGTGGGGTAGCCAGGCCGGTGTAGAAACAGATGTTGCCCAGCACAAGGTCTCTGGGTCTGTTTCTTCCAGCCTCCACCCGTCATCACTCTGGCTGGACTGCTTGATCATCAGCCTTTGTGTTCTACTCATGATTGTGCCTTTTATTCTTTATTTTTATTTATTTATTTATTATTTTTTTGAGACAGAGTCTCACACTGTTGCCCAGGCTGGAGTGCAGTGGCGCAATCTCGGCTCATGGCAACCTCCGCGTCCTAGATTCAAGCGATTCTCCTGCCTCAGCCTCCCAAGTAGCTGGGACTACAGGCACCCGCAACCACACCGGGCTAATTTTTTTTTTTGTATTTTTAGTAGAGACGGAGTTTCACTGTGTTAGCCAGGATGGTCTCAATCTCCTGATCTTATGATCCGCCCGCGTTGGCCTCTCAAAGTGCTGGAATGACAGGCGTGAGCCACCAGTCTTTGTTTTTCTCCATTTGTCTTACTACAAATAAAGATATAATCTAATTTCCCAATAAGCCCATATTTAAAAAAAAAATCAAATATGGACATACAGACAGTTCAGACAGGAATGAAACGAAAAAGAAACTTCTCTCCTTCCCCTGCAAGTTTCTTTCCCAAAGAAGTAATTGGTATCAATTTCTTGTGATCGCTTCTAGGAAATGAATGTGTAAATATGTGCTACATTCTGTGACTGGAGTCAATCCTGGGAATTCTGTTTTTCAATACAATCCTCAATATCAGGAAAAATTTCCAATTTATTTGTAGTGTGCAACGTACTTTCTTTGGGAAGTTTTAGGTTCCTCTCTGTTTTTGTTATTCTTCATTTTCAAATTTTAATATTGTGCTTTTTCCTTTTGGTGACTAGGTTCATTAGCAAGTTACTTATAGTTACTATTTCACTCTTAGTTGCTTATTTTCAATCTATTTACCCACTTTGTTTCCTAATTAATTTTGCTTTTATCTTTATTATTTTCTTCCTTTTCTTAGGTTTATTTTGTTATTATTTTCTAACTTTTGGTCTTGAGCAGCTAAATTCTTTTGTTTTTATTCTTTCCTGCTAGTTATATAGATATGCAAGGCTAGGTATTTTTCTCTGCTTTTAATTTCTAATATTTATTGTTTTAATTATAATAATTTCTAAATACTTTGCAATTATAATTTTGATTACTTCTTTGATCTTAGACATTTATGGGAAGAAAATTACAAATTTCAGGGTGGTTGTAGTTTTTCTCCCTGATTTTCGTTATTACTTTTTATGTTTTGTGTGTGTTTGTGTATGTGCATCAAGAATGTAGTCTGTACTATTTCTGCTTTTCCCCTAATATACAGCCAATTGCTTTATAAATATAAGTGATTAAAGTGAAGTATATTCTATAAGACTATAGAATTTAATACATTTTTATTATTTTAGCTTCAATTATTTTGTTCAGAATTTCAAATTTTTTTTTTTTTTTTTTTTTTCCTAGCATTTCTTGAAATTTATGGTTTTGTCATTGTTTTTGCTACGTTATTTATTGTTATCTTACTATTTAGGTAAATGTGTGTTCTAAATGTTTCATCTTTATGTGTTTAAACTTTTTTAGACTCTTCCTTGAATTCAAACTTCTCTGGCATTAGTATCATACTTTCAAATTTGTATTAATATTTTCCTGGTCTGGATTTGTTTAAGCTTTGAAAGTTTTTACCCTTTTAGAATTTCTCTATATTATCCGTGTTTTATAGGATATGTGTTTGCTACTTTTTTTTTTTTTTTTGAGATGGAGTCTCGCTCTGTCGCCCAGACTGGAGTGCAGTGGCGTGATCTTGGCTCACTGCAAGCTCCACCTCCTAGGTTCATGCCATTCTCCTGCCTCAGCCTCCTGAGCTACTTTTTAATTTAATTTGTGAAAATTTTTTATTCATTTTAATGTATATCTTGACATGTTTGAGAGCAAAGTTATATTTAGACTTAGTTCTGTCACCCTGACATCTTTTCTGCTTTCAATACTATATATTCAATTGAACTAGTTTTTAAATCTGCAAACTAATACTCATTTTAGTTTTTTTTTTTTTCATTTGGACTCCAGCTTTTGGTACTGGCAGTGCTCTTTGAACAAAGCATTTTGCTACTTTGTTTTTTTACTACTTCTTACTTATACCTTCTTTCAGTATTTACTTTTTACTATGTACAAATTTACTAGTTAGCTAGTCTAAGGTATAGGACAACGAGACAAGAAATTCATTTGCTTACTTAATTCAAACACATTTTACAGGAGTTTCTACAAATGTGCCTTAAGCCAATGAATTATCTCACAATTACAAAACCACTGTAAGTTTGATTAAATCTAGCATGAAAACAGCAGTTTCTGTCGGGGGAAAAATTAAAAGTTTCTTAGAAAGCAGAGATATTCTAAAAAACACTGCACCTCCAGCATGGGTTGGCACAACTCAAAAGCAGTAGCTAAGAATGATAAGTAGATACTACTGCTTATAAGCTTATGGGTCAGCTGGATGTTCTTGTGATCTCACCTGGACTCCCTCACGCATCTGTGGTTCACTGTGGGTCAGGTATGCAGCTCTCAGGGGCCTCTCTCCATGTTTGGGAGACAGGTGGCTATAGCTGGTCCAGGCTGGCCTCCCCTAGGATGGTTGCGATCTGCTCTTCATGTGCTCCCATTCTCTAGCAATCTTCTGAAACTTGTTCCCAAGATGCTGGCAGGACTCCAGCAGAAAGGGAGCAAAAGTGCCAGGTCCCTTGAGACCCAGGCCAACTCAAGCTGGGTCCCTTGAGACCCAGGTTTAAATCTCTATTGGCCTCGCCAAGTCCAGAGGCCAGCCCAGATTCAAAAATGGAGAAACATATGCCACCACCCTCTGCAGGGAGGAGTTTGTTGTAGTGTCACATTGTCAAGACCTCAGATACTTGAGGAATTGAAATGCTTTGGCAATGGGCACTCCATATACTGCTAATTGGAATTAGAATCCTTTTATCTTCACGCTACCCTCACCCAGACTCATGCAGCCCAGGCCTTGTCAGGGCCTGGAGCATTTTTCATTAAAAGGAAGACTATTTCATCACTTAAAAAAGAGAGAATGAAGTCTGCTGTGTGGCAATTCATTTGGGGGCTCTTATTAATGTGTTGTTCTGTGACCTATGTCAATATGTTCGCTTTGAAGTTTCAAGATGATCTCCACCCTAGGATAACTGAAAATGTGTACATAGCAATTTATGAACTTTGCAAAAGACTATACTTTTCAAACTAAAGACAAAATTGTTGGAGAAAATTTCTATTTATTCACATTTGTATTTTATGTTAGTGTTTATAAAACATATATTTAAGAAAGTTGGATTTTATACATAACTGCTCATTGATTTTATTATAGTCATGTCCATTTTCAGGGATTGTATTTTTCACTGAATGATTAATTTATATCTCTGAGATCTGTGATATATAAACACAGTTCCATAATTCCACAGCAGTTATGTTTATATTCTTTTTCTCAAGCATACTGTAAGTACTCTCCAGTTAAATGAATCTAGCTCTAAGGAACATAACACCTAGGAATAAAAAGTCTTTCCAAATACATTGCCCAAATTTGGCAGGCTTACTTCAGAAACATAGTCTTGTTTTTTTGTTTTTTGTTTTGTGTGTGTGTGTGTGTGTGCGTTTGTGTGTGTGTTTTAAGACAGAATCTTGCTCTGTCACCCAGGCTGGAGTGCAATGGTGTGATCTCAGCTCACTGCAATGGTGGTTGCAGTGTACAGTGTACAGGTTCAAGTGATTCTTCTGCCTCAGCTTCCCAAGTAGCTGGGACTACAGGTGTGGTGCCACCACACCCAGCTAATTTTTGTATTTTTAGTGGAGATGGGATTTCACCATGTTGGCCAAGCTGGTCTTGAACTCCTGACCTCAAATGATCTGCCTGCCTTGGCCTCCCAAAGTGCTGGGATTACAGGCATGAGCCATTGCTCCCAGCCTAAGTCTTGTTTTAAAATAAATCTGTGCTTGGCTCTTTTGAACTTGTCAGAACTACCAATGACGTGAAATCACTTATTATTATTTGCTATTATTATTATTATTAATTTGTTATTAAATAAAATTCCTAAAGATCAAAATTCAAAATGAAAAATAAATCCAGGATAAATGTCTCAATCATTTATTTATTTTCTTTTCAGCAAACCATTCACACATAAAGTGAAATGGAGAATTTTAGCAATCCTTAAGTATTTTAACAGGGCTACTCGACTGAATTTTAGTAAGTCTCGAGATATTTATTGAGATAATTATCACATATATTAAAAATGAGGAAAAAATTACTTGATTCAATGGGATATTTCCTTTGTGGTCAATATCTATTAGGTGGTATCATGCAATGGAAAATTTGAAACAATTATTGTGTACCAAATGATTCATTAAATGATTAGCTAATTGATCATATTTATTATAATCTATTTCAGTCAATGGTCTCTAAGGACAAGAATTAATGTAGGAATGGCATTAGCCATTTATAAATGAAAATTTTTGCTTTATTCTTAATGGCAACTGACTACTAGCTAAAGGCAAAGTACATTAAGTAAGTAAACCCAGTAGAAAAAAACTAGAATCTATAGAGACTGTAGTCTAGACAAATTGCAGTTATGTAATTTCAAAACTGCATAACAATGTTTTAGTCAACAACCACATTTATGACGGTGGTCCCATAAGATCAAAATGAAGCTTAAAAATTCCTATTGTCCAGTGAAATCGTAACCAACACAACATCACAGCACAATCCATTACTTAACATTGTTTGTGGTGATGCTGGTGTAAACAAAGTTACTGTGCTGTTGGTTACATGAAAGCATAGCACATACAATTGTGTGCAGTACATAATAATGTATAATAATAATAAATATGTCACTGATTTATGTATTTACTATACTACAGTTTTTATTGTTGCTTTAGGTATGCTCCTTCTACTTATTAAACAAAAAGTTAATTGTAAAACACCTTCAGGCAAGTCCTTCAGGAAGTACCCAGAAGTAGGCATAGTTACCATAGAAAATGACAGCTCCATACGTGTTATTACCCCTGAATATCTTCCAGTGTACAGGCAGAAACCAGTGATCTTGATGATCCTGACCCTGTGTAGTCCTAGGCAAATGTATTGTTTCTGTCTTAGTTTCCAATAACATAAAAATGAAAATAGAATTTTTTTCAAAAACTATGGATATAAAGAAAATATTTTTGTATGGTTGTATGCTGTGTTTGTATTTTGAGCCAAGTATTATTTTTAAAGAGTTGAAAAGTTTTAAAACTTAAAAATGTTTATGTTATAATAAGCTAAGGCTATTATTGAAGAAAGAAAAAGATTTTAAGTGAATTTAGTGTAGCCTAAGTGTACAGTGTATATGAAGTCTACAGTGTACAGTAAGGTTCCAGGCCTTCACATTCACTCACCACTCCCTCACTGACTCGGCCAGAGCCACTTCCAGTCCTGCAAGCAGCATTCATGGTAAGTGCTCTTTACTGGTGTATACCATTTCTTATCTTTTATACCGTATTTTTACTGTACCTTTTCTGGGTTTATTTATGTTTGATACCTCTGTGTTACAACTGCCTGCAGTGTTGAGTGTAGTAACTTGCTGTACTGGTTTATAGCCCAAGAGTAATAGACCATACCATATAGCCTAGGCATGTAGTAGGCTATACCATCTAGGTTTGTGTAGTATACTCTATGATGTTTTCACACAATGATAAAATCACTGAACAATACATTTCTCAGAAATGTATCCCCTCTTTAAGTGACATGTGACTTTGGTTGTATACATAAGGATATCTATTTTATAATTAATATTTCCAATTGTGTTTTCTGATAGCATCTCACGTAATGAACATGGCAACCCATTAGTCAGTTCAGGCAAGTTTTACTAAATAACTATATAGACTTGTGAGTTTATATGACTTGGCCTAAGTTCAGAGCCAGTCTGTGGTTGACTCATTCTCCTTGCACCAAAGCCCCGTTCTCTCTACCAAGACAGTACTACGTTTGGCCTCATCTGTGTGCACTTCTGGGAGAGCTTAGCCATTATCGGGGATGATGGAGGAAGAGAAAGAAACTCAAACAACGTATCGTGGAACAATTTCCAGCCTTGAAAAATGGCCATAGAAAGAACTCAGTTTCTAAACACTTCTTTCCAGTAAGTGGACCTGATCTCTGTTCAATGGAAGTCATTAAAAAAACTCAAACATTTAAGAATATGGACTTCAAATCCTGTATCAAACTTCACTCAAGCAATGTTAAGCCTGCATTTTATTTTACATAAAATAAGAACTATTTAATAATATTAGTAGTATTATTGATTATGAAAAATTTTATTCTGTTACATTTTATGGATATATTATATTATTGTTCAGCAGATATATATTCACCACCTCCCTCCATGACTTCTGTAGGCAGCATGCACTTCTTTGCCCCACTGATGTTGAGCCCAGTCGTGTGACTTTCTTCGACCCATGGAACATAACCCAAAGTGACAATGTGCCAGCTCCAAGTCTACACTGTAAAAGTCAACATGTGTCCCTCTGTCCTTCTTGTGCTCTAGCCATCCATCACAAAGAGAAGATCATGCCTCACGTAGCTGCCAGTTCAAGAAGGAAGAGGGACCTGTGGACCAGGCATTGGGCCCAACCTGCAGCTTGGAGCCCAGACTAGCCGCATTTAGTTTAGGTCAGCTGAATCTCAGAAATGCATAGTGAAATCATTGGTAATAAGGCTGGAAAGATAGTGTCTAGAAAACTAAGAATACCAGATTAAGTTATTCACAATTACTCTATTTTAGGCGAGTGAGAATTATTACAAGTCTTTGAGAACAAATTTTGCCAAGATTATTCTGGCAACAATGTGTAGGGCATAGGGCCAAGACTTCAAATGGAGTCTACTTCTACAGCTCCCAGAGAAGAAATAAACCATGCTGTTAGTTTGATGCTAGGATTTTGAGCATGCATGAGGCAATGTGAAGAATAAATGGGCTTTGGGAAGAACTCATGCTTGGAAATTTACAGCATGATGGCTTAATACCCAACAGAAATAATGAACCTGAATCTCTGAGAATATGGTTGTCACCTAGTTCAGAAGTCTCCCTTAAGAATAATCACATAGTAAATATTCTACAATTGTTTTATTTTGTCTTTACTTTGGTATCTCTTGATAAGAACCTTCAGGTTAGGCTTTCAGGTCATTGTTGTGTTTTTATATTTGAACAATCTTCTTTAAGAATTAACTGCCATTAAGCATCAAGTGAATTGTTGACTCACCTTGTTCAAGACTGAAAGCAAATCTGATAAATGTGCAACTGAATTGTTATGAATTGTTTTTAATTTATCTAAGAACATACCATACTTATTTGTAGGATTTCATGGTGTGGCTTACTAATATTGAATTCTTCATTACGAAAAACTAGCTAATCAGTGTAAATATACTATGGCTTGAGTGTGTCTCTCAAAATTCATGTGTTGGAAACTTAATCCCCCATGGTAACAGTGTTTGGAGGTGGGGCCTAACAAGTGGTGATTTGTTCATGAGGTCTCTGCTGTTATAAATGGATTAATGTCATTATTGTGGGAGTAAATTAGTTATAAACGCAAGTTTGGCCACATCTCTCTCTTGCTTTCATGTTCTTTTGTCCTTCTGCTTCTGCCAAGGAATGATGTAGCATGAAGGCCCTCACAAGATGCTGACACCATGGTCTTGGACTTCTCAGCCTCCAGAACCATGAGCAAAATAAACAATTTTTTATAAATTACTCAGTCTCAAGTATTCTGTCAGAGCAACACAAAACAAACTAAGATAAGATACTTCATGGTTATCAGTGCCAAGAACAAACCAAATGATCAGACTAATATAATTCAATGACTGAGAACCTAGGGCAGTAGTTTTCGATTGTAGCCACAAATTACAATCACTTGGTGATGTTTTTAAAATCTCCATGTCAGGGCTTTACCCTAGAACCAAAAAACTATTATTTTTAAATACCTTGCTGGTGATTTTATTATGCAGCCATGGTTGATACTGGGCATATATGTCCTATCCAGTTTTTAAAAGCCAAATAACCTGGATAGTTTACCTATACAAAATACCCCCTGTGAAGACCATCATTCCCCATAGCCTAGTTTTTATAATCAGGCAAAAAAAAAAATTATATATACATATATAATTCTATATACAATTCAATGACATAATTGAATTATACCTGTATAGATAGATATCTGTTATATCTGTATATAGCTATTATTATATTATCTATAGTTATATAGATAATTTAACATAATATAATTATCTATATAGACTATATAGAGATAGATATAACAGATATCTATCTTTATAAGTAGATAT
>NW_012116099.1:1113996-1114449 GCF_000951035.1 Colobus angolensis palliatus | reverse complement strand
CCACTACACTCCAGGCTGGGTAACAATGTGAGACCCTGTCTCAAAAAATAATAATAATAATAAAAGCCAGAATATAATTGATCTACTTCCTTTTTCATTTTTTTAATTGTGTTCAAATATACAGAATGTAAAATTTACTGTCTTAGCCATTTTTCAAGTGTACGGTTCAGGGACATTAAGTTCATTCACATTGTTTTGCAACCATCACCACTGTCGATCCACAGAACGCTTTTTCTTTGGACAAAACTGAAATCCTGTACCCATCAAACAACAATGCCCCATGTTCCCCTTCCCCAGTCTCTAGCAACCATTATTCTACTTTCTCTCTCTATGAATTTGACAACTCTGTGTGCCTCATATAACTGCAATTATATGGAAGTATTTGTCTTTTTGTGACTGGCTTATTTTATGTAACGTAAAGTCTTCATCCAGGCATGGTGGCTCACACCTGTA
>NW_012116099.1:1112944-1113499 GCF_000951035.1 Colobus angolensis palliatus | reverse complement strand
AGGCTGGGTAACAATGTGAGACCCTGTCTCAAAAAATAATAATAATAATAAAAGCCAGAATATAATTGATCTACTTCCTTTTTTATTATTTTTTTATTGTGTTCAAATATACAGAATGTAAAATTTACTGTCTTAGCCATTTTTCAAGTGTACGGTTCAGGGACACTAAGTTCATTCACATTGTTTTGCAACCACCACCACTGTCGATCCACAGAACGCTTTTTCTTTGGACAAAACTGAAATTCTGTACCCATCAAACAACAATGCCCCATGTTCCCCTTCCCCAGTCTCTAGCAACCACTATTCTACTTTCTCTCTCTATGAATTTGACAACTCTGTGTGCCTCATATAACTGCAATTATATGGAAGTATTTATCTTTTTGTGACTGGCTTATTTTATGTAACGTAAAGTCTTCATCCAGGCATGGTGGCTCACACCTGTAATCCCAGCACTTTGAGAGTCCGAGGTTGGCAGATCATAAGGTCAGGAGATCAAGACCATCCTGGCTAACATGGTGAAACCCCGTCCCCATCTCTACTAAAAATAAAAATAAA
>NW_012116099.1:1111453-1111860 GCF_000951035.1 Colobus angolensis palliatus | reverse complement strand
TACTTTACCTGAGGTTTCTAGTTCATGTTTAGTTCATGGATGCTTTCAAATGGAAATAAAATGAGAACTCTTTTGAAGTCTACATCTATGTGTTATGTGTCTGTTTTGCCAAACCCCTTAGTAGAGTTAATAGCAAAGAATAGCTACTCAATACACCCTTAAAATAATATTAACCCAGGTGGTACTCTTTGATAGTATTTACACCATATATTCATTTTATAGGTGAACAAATTGATATCTTGGGAGGCAAAATAATCCAAGTGATTAATACTGAATATAAAACAGATACCTTGCTTGTACATAGAACAAAACTGCTTGGGTTTAGATGTTTAGATAGCCTGTCTGAACACACAGGACAATGGATACTTGTGGGATGTAGGTATGCATATCATGTTGCACTTTAATTG